>NC_047109.1:31013352-31313352 GCF_902500255.1 Thalassophryne amazonica
ATGCTGACTCCGGTCCGTCAGGAAGTCTGTGCTCCACCTGCAGGTGGAGTCGGGCACGTGGAGCAGAGAAAGCTTGTCCTGGAGCAAAGCTGGAAGGATGGTGTTGAATGCAGAGCTGAAGTCCACAAACAGGATCCTAGCGTAGGTTCCTGGGGAGTCCAGGTGCTGCAGGATAGAGTGCAGGGCCAGGTTTATGGCGTCGTCTACAGACCTGTTGGTTCTGTAGGCAAACTGCAGGGGGTCCAGGAGGGGGTCGGTGATGGACTTCAGGTGGGATAAAACCAGGCGTTCGGAGGTCTTCATGACTACAGACGTGAGAGCCACAGGCCTGTAGTCATTAAGTCCAGTGATGCGTGGTTTCTTGGGGACTGGAGCAGACTGGAACATGGCATGACTCCAGGGAGGTGTTGAAGATCCCCGTGAAGACTGGGGCCAGCTCATCAGCACAGTGTCTGAGGGTGGCGAGACACAGTCTGGGCCCGGGGCCTTACGTGGATTCAGCCTTTTGAAGTGTCTTCTCACGTCCTCCTCTTGGACGGAGAGGGCAACGGGGGGAGGGGGAGGGCAGCGGTGAGAGGGGGGAGGTCCAGGGTGTTTGAATATCCAGTTGTGTTGGGGGTGGGGAGGTGTGAGTCCTTGTCTTCAAAGCGTAAATAGAAGACGTTCAGGTCGTTGGCCAGCTTCAGGTCGTCAACAGAACGAGGTGCTTTGGGCTTGTAGTTGGTGATCTCTTTCAACCCCCTCCACACAGAGGCCGAGTCGTTGGCAGAGAACCTTTGCTGCAGACGTGAACTGTACATGGATTTAGCCTTTGCCACCTCCTTGCTAAATCTGTACTTTGCACCGCTATAGCTGTCTCTGTCTCCTTCTCTGAAAGCCACCTCTTTCTGCTGACGGAGCTGCTGGAGTTTAGGTGTGAACCAGGGCTTGTCATTGTAGCTCCTCTACAGCTTCATTGCTCCACACTTTAGATGTCCTCACAACAGGTTTAGAGAGTTTTAGTCTCTATCTGTATGCGGGGATCAGGTGGACCATCACATGATCTGAGAGTCCCAAAGCTGCACAGGCCACCGCTCGGTACGCACCACTCACTGTCGTGTAACAATGATCTAACGTGCTCCCTTCTCTGGTCGGGCATTTAACACACTGTATTTTGGTAATTCCTGACTGAGATTCCCTTTGTTAAAATCACCGAGAATTATAACAAGAGAGTCCGGAAAGTCTCTCTCCACGCTCATAATCTGATCCGCGAGCGCGCGCTCGGCCTCGTGCACGTCCGCGCTCGGTGGAATATACACAGAGCAAAGTATGAAAGAGTTAAACTCACGTGGAGAGTAGAACGGTCTGCAGTTTATGAGGAGATATTCCAGAGAGGGACAGCAGTGTTGGGAGATCACAGTCACATCGGAGCACCAGGCGTTGTTGATATAGAAGCAGAGTCCTCCCCCTTTAGTTTTTTCACCAGAGAGTGCTCGGTCTCTGTCTGCGCGGAGGAGTTGGAATCCCTCTAGTTGGAGCGCACAGTCCGGTGTCGTGGGTGCTCTCAGGATTTGTCTGTGCTGCTTCCTGCAGGGGGCAGCATGGTCAAACATTCTTGCTTATTCTTTAGGTCTTTTACCGCTTGTGATGCTTTCAAAAGCGATCGTGTTAAAAATCAATTTCAGCTCTTTAGTAACTGCAAATGTCCCATAGACAACACCGGAATTTATCGGTTATCTGTAACTTCCGATACATTTTTGGGTGGTTTATCTTTATCAAAGATAACTTTTCAGTTATCTTATTATCTGTTATCAAAGTTAATTTTTTGGTTATCTGTGCCCACCACTGGCTGTGACAGTGAACACCATTAATCTGTACACTTTTTCCATCCGAACATCAGGGAGGATCAACAAGATAGATGTGACATGCAAGTGAACAGCAGGGCCTTCTTACAGCATGGCCTGAATGTACCACTCAAATGTACTGCTTGGCCAGTGTCAGGAATTATTATTATTATTATTATTATTGAGGGGTGGTCATAAATTTTGCAAAAAAACAAACAAAAAAAAAACATTTGTGTGGCAATTGTTACACAATGTTAAAAAGCTTCCTTTTACAGATACACAATACAGTTCTGCCTGTTGTGATCAGGATGTGTAAAATGCAAGCCAATATGGAGGAGAATTATTTGGAAACCCTGACAGCAATAACTTAAGACATATATATATATATACGCAACACTTGGTTTTTCAAAGATCTAAAACTTTTTCCACGTACACAATATCACCATTTCCCTCAAATATTGTTCACAAACCAGTCTAAATCTGTGATAGTGAGCACTTCTCCTTTGCTGAGATAATCCATCCCATCTCACAGGTGTGCCATACCAAGATGCTGATTAGGTGTCCCTTAGACTGCCCACAATAATAATTTATTTTTGTTGAGTGTATGTGTGTATATATATATATATATATATATATATATATATATATATATATATATATATTTGTATTGAACCGTTTTGGCATGGGACGTTTGGTTCGGTACTGGGCTGTGCATGGGTGAGTTTGCGTTTGTGTGTTTACTGTAATTTCTGGACTACAGAGCGCACCTGAATATTAGCTGCACTCACCAATTTTAAAAAGAATAAAGAAACTGTACATAAACGAGCTGCACTTGTCTATAAGCCGCGGGTCTCCACATTGTAACATGAGATATTTACAGAGAAAGATATTAGACAGAAAATTGTTTCATTTTGAGTAAATACGTACCGTAAATGCTTTTTACCCCTGAAGTGTTACACGTAAATATTGAAACGCATGTCATCCAGCGCACATGCACAGTGTCCCTGCTCCACAGAGACATGAGTAATTTTAATACTTTTTCTTGAGATTTCATCACGTGTGCAGCCAGGATCGCACTGAGCTTGTGGTCAATGAGACGTTATTGAGGCACTGTGACTTTTTCTACTTGTAGCGCCAAGACAGAGAACCAGTGGGGAAGGAGGGGGAGAAGGCTTTGCTGCGCTAACTGATCTGATGGTGCAAAGTGCCGCAGAGGGACTTTTCTTTACTAAACCGCACAGGTAAGACCTTATATTTACACTGTGTGAATTCACACCACATGAAGAGCGCAGCTTTCAGGAAATCAGTTGACAGTATCAATATTTATATTTGTAGTTTATTTGAGACCATTTTATTTAACTTATTACCAGGCAGCACTTTGCAATTATTTTATTTTCTTGTTTGTATAATGTTACAATAAATTGTTGGTTTTAACAACAAGCAAATTTAGGTTTTGCATTTTGTTCCCATACAGTACCGAACATGAACCAAACCGTGACCTCAAAACTGAGATTTGTATCAAACTCTGAGTTTTGTTGTTACACCCCTATTGTATACATACATACGAGGGCTGTCAATAAAGTAAGGGTCCTTTTTATTTTTTCAAAAACTATATGGATTTCATTCATATGTTTTTACGTCAGACATGCTTGAACCCTCGTGCGCATGCGTGAGTTTTTCCACGCCTGTCGGTGACGTCATTCGCCTGTGAGCACTCCTTGTGGGAGGAGTCGTCCAGCCCCTCGTCGGAATTCCTTTGTCTGAGAAGTTGCTGAGAGACTGGCGCGTTGTTTGATCAAACTTTTTTCTAAACCTGTGAGACACATCGAAGTGGACACGGTTCGAAAAATTAAGCTGGTTTTCAGTGAAAATTTTAACGGCTGATGAGAGATTTTGAGGTGATTCTGTCGCTTTAAGGACTTTTCACGGTGCGAGACGTCGCTCAGCGCTCTCAGGCGCCGTCGTCAGCCTGTTTCAAGCTGAAAACCTCCACATTTCAGGCTCTATTGATCCAGGACGTCGTGAGAGAACAGAGAAGTTTCAGAAGAAGTCGGTTTCAGCATTTTATCCGGATATTCCATTGTTAAATGAGATTTTTTTAATGAAAGACGTGCGGACGGATCCGCGCGTCGGGACGCAACCGGCGCGGTGCGGCGGCACAGGAAAAACACCTCCGTGTTGATAACCATTTGTAAAATCCAGGTGGCTTTTGATGGCTTTCAGTGGAGTGAGTATATGAGAAATTGTTTAACAGGCAGGACATGTTCCAACTTGTCCTTAAGGCTTTCAACGGAGGTGTTTTTCTTGTGGCGGAGCATCGCGGCGGCTGCGTCCCGACGCGCGGACCCGTCCGCACGTCTTTCATTAAAAAAATCTCCTTTAACAGTGGAATATCCGGATAAAATGCTGAAACCGACTTCTTCTGAAACTTCTCTGTTCTCTCACTACGTCCTGGATCAATAGAGCCTGAAATGTGGAGGTTTTCAGCTTGAACAGGCTGACGACGGCGGCTGAGAGCGCTGAGCGACGTCTCACACCGTGGGAAGTCCTTAAAGCGACAGAATCACCTCAAAATCTCTCATCAGCCGTTAAAATTTTCACTGAAAACCAGCTTAATTTTTCGAACCGTGTCCACTCCGATGTGTCTCACAGGTTTAGAAAAAATTTTGATCAAACAACGCGCCAGTCTCTCAGCAACTTCTCAGACAAAGGAATTCCGACGAGGGGCTGGACGACTCCACCCACAAGGAGTGCTCACAGGCGAATGACGTCACCGACAGGCGTGGAAAAACTCACGCATGCGCACGAGGGTTCAAGCATGTCTGACGTAAAAACATGAATGAAATCCATATAGTTTTTGAAATAAATAAAAAGGACCGTTACTTTATTGACAGCCCTCGTATATATTCAGTTATATTATATATATTTGTGCATGTTGGCTTAGTAGTTAGCACTGTTGGCCTTTCTGTGTGTAGTTTGCATGCTCTCCTCGTGTTTGTGTGGGTTTCTTCTGGGTGCTCCAGTTTCCTCACACATTTAAAGACATGCAGGTTAAGTGAATTAGAAACCTTATAATTGCCCAGGTCTTGCTTGCAAAAGAGATGTCAGTCTCAATGACACTGACCTGGTTAAATAAAGGTTAAATTAAAATTAAATATTGGACAAACCCTGAGAGACATCACCCACAGGTTTCTACAGAGACCCAGAACACCCATTTTGAAACCCCAAAATTTTGTGCTCTGGTTTGTCAAAATGTTTGCAGCATTTACTCTGCCTGCATCACGGCCAGTCCATATTTTTAGAAAGAGGTGGACCATCCTCTGCAGTCATGTACTGGCGGGTGTCCAGCTTGGTGACCTCAGAACACTCTGCTTTTTGCAGATGATGTGGTTCTGTTGGCTTCAGACAGTGACCTCCAATGAGCACTGGCCAGGTTGACTGGGAGGCAAGTGACTGGAATGACAATCAACACTTCCAAATCTGAGATCATGTTCTTCTTTTGGAAAATGGTGGATTGTCCCCTCTGGGACAAGGGGGAGTAAGTATCTCAGGGTCTTGTTCACGAGTTGGGGTAAGTTGGAGTGCGAGATCAACAGATTTATTGGAGTGGCGTCTGATGATTTATGGATGCTGTCCTGGTTTGTTGTGGTGAAGAAAGGGCTGACCCAGAAGGCAACTCTCGGTTTACAATTCAATTTACACTTCTATCCTCACCTACAGCAATGAGTTTTCGGTAATGACTGAAAAAACAAGGTCATGGATATAAATGAGATTAATCCATCTGTTATTTAGGCTTACACTCCAAGATAGGGTGAGAAGCTTGAATATCCAGAAAACACTCAGAATAGAGTCACTGCTTCTTTACATCGATGGAGCCAGCTGCTTCACTCCCACATACTTCAGATCAGTTGTACACACATTTTTCAGGTCAAATCTCATATGGTCAAGTGCACATGAAAAGAAAGGTGACATCAATGGCATCCTTCAGTCAACGACTATGGAGTTGTGCCTGTTGAGGTTGCAGGGGAACATGTCTGCTGTGGCTGTAGAGGACAATCCTTGATTTGCACTGTCAGCTGCAGACCTCACATGTAAAGACTGGTATGTAGTAAAGTTTGTCATGAGGCTGTTGCTGATCAGCTTTGTTCTTCATTCTTTTTCCCTCTGTTGGGTCTTTGAGTTTTGTCTCACCAAAAAACATACCCTTTGAAATGAGTGTTTTCCAGGCTGATCTCTCTGCAATGTGAACTTCCCAGCTATTTCTGTCAATACAACATGCTTACATGTCACATTTACATGCATCCGTGAAACAGAGGTGTGGGCGACCTTTCTTGCATTTGCTGGTTGAGAGTTGGCCATACATGAGGTCATTGGGTATACACCCATCTTCCATTCTATGCATTTGGCCTAGCTGTTGAAGTTGTCTTTGACGGAGGAGATTGTACATCGTAAGTATACTTGCTATTGCTACCATATAATTGTTTGTGACTTTGTCCTGCCAGGTGATACCAAGGATCCTGTGCAGACATCTCATGTGGAAGGCCTGAAGTTTCCTTTCCTGGTATGCATATGTTGTCCAAGATTCGCTATTGTAGAGCAGATTGCTCATGATGCAAGCTTGATATACATTGACTTTGGTGGGGACAGTAAGATGTTTGTTTTACCACACTTGCTTTGATAGTTTTGCCAGAGCTGTTGAAGCTTTGCCAATGCATTTATTGATCTCGGTGTCAAGTGATAGGGTGTCGCTGGTGAGCCCAGGAACTGGAATTGGTTGACTTCCAGATTTCCCCCATTGATGGTAGTAGAGGTTGGCTTTTTTTTTTCTTTTCTTTTTTGTCCCATGATCTCAGTTTTCTTTTGACTGATGGTCAAACTGAACAGTTTGCAGGCATTGGAGAAACTGTCCATTGAACTCTGTAGTCCCTCCTAAGTGTGAGAAGCAATGACAGAATCATCTGCAAAGAGTCTGATTGTGACTTCTCTGATCTTTGTTTTGGAGCACCAATGAGCAGTGTTGAAAAGGCAACTGTCTGATCTTGTATGGAGATATCCACCATCATTTGAAGACCTGAAGGCATGTTTCAGAAGAAGAGCAAATAAATTTCCAAAGCGCATTGGGGCAAATACACAACCTTGCTTTACTCCACTCTTTAGCCCAAACTCATCTGAGATATTTCCATTAAACTGCACAATGCTCCATCATTCCATCAGGAAATGACTTTACAAGGCTCAACAGTTTAGGCGGGCAGCTGATTAGGTGGAGCATCTTGAAGCTGGCAAATTTCACCTTAAAGGAAAAGAAAACTCACTGATAAAATAAAGCTGGGAAGATAGGCTGCGATATAAACTAATGACTGATGCATATAAATGAAAAGGAGCTCTCACAACTGAAATACCCACCTCTGAAAGTCAGAATTCATCCATCATCAAAGATTTCATAAATGCCACCATTGACACAATTTTAATGAATCAGAAAAAAAATCCACCGGATCACTTGCAGAATGCTGTGACATAGCATGGGCATAGAAAGCTACACATGGCAAACACACGCTGATGTAAATACCATAATTTCCGGACTATAAGCCGCTACTTTTTTCACATGGTTTGACCACTACGGCTTAACCAATGATGCGGCTAATTTATGGATTTTTACAGGCCTTCTCATTAGTCAAAATACATCAATTGATCCTGTCCATTACTTGGCTGAAAACTGCAATCCTCACGCAGCGTAAATTCACGCACAATAAATATAAAGTCTTACCTCTTAGTTGTAGTGGATTTATCAACACCTCCTACAGAAAATGACATCCGAAAATAAATAAATCCTTGTCGTGGATGAAGAAAAGCGCCAGTGGTGGGCACAGCTAACCAAATATTTAGCTTTGATAATGTTAATCCGCTAACTGAGTTAACTAAAAGTTAACTTTTATAA
Organism: Thalassophryne amazonica; assembly: GCF_902500255.1. Taxonomy (NCBI): domain Eukaryota; kingdom Metazoa; phylum Chordata; class Actinopteri; order Batrachoidiformes; family Batrachoididae; genus Thalassophryne; species Thalassophryne amazonica. The sequence continues at coordinate 31,021,111 of NC_047109.1, forward strand.
AGCTAAAGTCATAAACTCCTAAACAGTTTAGCAAAAGTTACAGCTAAAAGCTAAACCAATAACTTTTAGTATTGACTCCAGTACACTGGCAGCTACTGACACAACAATGAGCCAGTGCTTTGGCCTCAGATCAGCCTTCTCTCAGGAGACCTGGTGATCAGAGAGAAGGGAAGGGGAACAACAACAACAAAAAAAAATATTTTCACAGCCATACAGACTTGCAGACATATCACATGAATCATGCACAGCAACACAGTTTTGACTTATGGCTAAAGATTTTTAATTAAACTAATTCTAGACAAGTTATTGAAATTAACATCACCTCTGTCATTTTACAAGATGAATCAGCTATTTGTTTTCTTTTTAAAGTAATGCTTTTAAACTTTTAAAACTTTTTTAAAGTGAGTAAGTAATGCACTAATTTTGAAGGTTTTAGCATTTTTGACACATGCCGAAAGGCATTATGGGAAAATTACTTTCCTGTCATCAGTGGTTGGTAAGTATATGTAAAAAAAACAAAAATGAAACAAAACAAACAAACAAAAAACACACACACACGTTACTGTAATGTGTTGGTTTTCACAAATAAATCTGTATTTGTAAATATGTATTTTTTTATTTGTAAAAAAGGCAATTTGAAAACTGTAAATACTGTTTAAGTGATTCAGCACTTAAACAGCAACCTTACCACTGTTGCTCTGGGGGTTGGTAAGGTTAGACCTTACCTGTGTGAAGTGCCTTGAGGCAACTGTTGTGATTTGGTGCTACATAAATGAAAAAAAAAAAAAAAAAAAATGAAAGCACTTTTAGCGAATGTGTGGCAATTGGTATTCACACTGCCATGAACACTGCCATCTGATATTGGTTTTTAGATCCATTTTTGAATACTTTCCCTTCAGTTTCTGCATTTAATGGAAAATTTGCCCTAGTCACAGATTTGTTTTAAAACACTTTGTGCCATATCAAAGGAGATATGAATGTTGGAAGCTAGACTGAAAGGCTGGTTCAGTCAAATGCAGAAAATTACTTTATTTCATAGTTTTGGGTTTTTTTTTCAAAAGTGTCGCTGATAGAACCCTTTGGGCCCCTTCACACATAAAGTTGGGCAAAAGAAGCAGGAACTGGCTGGAAAACCACAAAAAAAAAAAAAAAATTGAGGAGCCTCCAAAAATTCCACTTGCTGTTGGGAGGGACACCCGGTTGGACAGGTGTGAACGATACCGTGGCGAAGGTTTTGTGCACGCTCGTGTTTGCACGCATGAACACAGCGCGAGCATGTGGAAAGTCATGTAGACAGTAGACAGACAATTAGATGCTGGTAACACAAAATAATCAGAGCACAGATTCAGAACATTATAGGAACAATGAATGTACTGTATAAATGTAAGACAATCATGTTCTTCCTTAAATGTGTTTTTCAGCTGGCTCTCATGTCATGAACGCATCAGCCAGCATGACATGTCCATTGGGCAGTGATCCGCTGGTGACTGTGTTGCAAATGCGATATTTGTTTTAATTATTACAGTGTGGGGAAATCCCGCAGAAACATGCACCTAACAGTGGCATCCCGTTAGGTGATTTTCCGCATGGCACAATATTGACCAGCATTGCTGAGTACTGACTTGGTGGTCAGCTGAGGCGATATGTGTTTTAATTAATTTTAATGTGTGGACAGCATGCCATTCTCCAGCTGTGACTTGCGAGCACAGATATCTGAGCAGCTGCAGGTTGCAGGGACACACCCACCTTTGTCTGCAGACCTTGTCAGCTCACAGAAAAAAATGGCTCACTCCTTTGTTCTGTGATTTTTATTTTATGTATGTAGTTATCATTCTATATAATATTATTTTTGTCCTGCATCTGTCTGATGTTTGTGTTTTTGATACCTTGCATGCATGGTCAGGTCCAGCTGACAGTCAGTCGGTGGTCAGCTGACAGGCGCCATATGTCTACAGCAAAGCGTATCAGCGAATGAGTTCACGCTTTTACCCTTATTTGTTTTATTTAATTTCCACTCCTGGAGGTGTTCCAGGCACGTCTATCTGGGAGGAGACCCCGGGGAAGACCCAGGACTAGGTGGAGAGATTATGTCTCCACACTGGCCTGGGAACGCTTCGGGAACCCCCAGTCAGAGGTGGTCAATGTGGCACAGGAAAGGGAAGTCTGGAGTATGCTGCTGGAGCTGTTACCCCTGCGACCCGAACCTGGAGAAGCGGTTGAAGATGAAGATAATTTCCACTCTTTCTGTCTGTCATGTAAACTACAATTTACGTGGTGGAAGTGACATCAGCCTGCCCGGCTGGCTCATTAATTTCATACCATGCTGTTTGCACTCAGATGCTGGCCGGTCCTCATGTGAACATGTCTGTATGTAATTATCAGCTTGTCATGAGAGCATGAGCACCCGCCCCCACACACACACACACACACAGACACGTGTATGTGTGTGGGGGGGGGGCTGTGTGTGGGCTGACAGTGATCGCACTCCGGGACTGTCAGCCATCATGGTGTGTATGTGTGTGTGTGTGGGGGGGGGGGGGGTGATGACACACTCCACAAGCCTTTTGTGTTGGGGAGGGGACACGCCGCACTCTTATATGCCATTTGTGCATGTGTGTGTTGGGCGGAGTTCGGCACAGTCACACCCATGTGTGTTGCTTGGTAGCAGCACACTCATGTGGCACTTAGTTTTCACAGACAGTTCGAATGTGGTCATCTGCACTCCACTCTCATGCTGGGAGTGTGAATATCCTCACCTTTGCTAAGTGCCCAGTGAGTGTTGTTGGATGTTGGATGTGTGTGGCACCTGTAATTTGGCCGGCACTTGCCAAGAGGGGGTCAAATGGGCACTCGCCGGGTACTGTCCTTCGGCCGCTGGTGTGAGTGAATTGTCATGGTGACAGCTGTAGGAGGCGTTTGAGGCGGCTCCATTTTTTCACGAGTGGCATGTAATTCCTCCTTTGTGGGTCAGTCAGCTTCTTGTTATGTGTGAAGGGGCCCTTATATTTGGCATTTCTCCATATATTTGGCATAGGTGCTTCTGTGAACCTTTTCAGGGGAATCTCAGTGGGTGACGTGGGAAATTTTTCTGAAATTGGTTGATTTGATAATGAATGACCTCCATTAAATTGTTGATGGAAGGTTGACGGTTGTGGGAAAGCTGTGCCTTTTATTTTTGTTTATTATTTGTGACTCCTAACAGGAGTCACCAAAAGAAGAAGATGATGGTTGTGAAATGATCATTTATTTCACAGGCAAAAGCTCTGGCTGACCTTCCTGTGGTCCAGAGGTGTCAAATCCAGCTTCAGAAAGTAAAAACCCTCCCATGTGTTGCTTCTACCTGTGCACCTAAAACAGGTGATCTCAATAATTAGCTCATCTACCTGCCTGAAGAGCTGAACTAATCACAATCAGCTGGTTTATTGGGAAGATGGAACAAATGTGTGGCTGGACTTTTACTTTCTGAAGCTGGATTTGACACCTCTGCTGTGGTCAGAGTGCCAATTGCACAATTCCTCAAAATATCAAAGTACAATTCAACAGGTGAACAGTTCACTGACATGGATTTTAACAGATTTGCTGGGGACAAAAAACATGATAGATATAAGCTTTTTGTATGCATAGATGAAAAAGAAGTTTTACTTTGTCTCATAAAAAATGGCTGTTGAGCATAAAAACAAAAACTTGTAGTGCCCCTTGTGCAAACAGGACTGTCACAGTTCTTATCTTTTAATTCAGCTTTCTTTTTCAGTGTTGTTTTTATTAGGCACCTTTCTTTAGTAGCTAAAGGCGAGATCTTTATTAAAACAGATGCCAGCGTTTTCTCGAGGTTGTGTTGACCTGCCTGACTACTCCAGCCACTGCTGACTTGTTGTTGTTGGTGGCCTGGTAATGAGGGGTAATAGGCTGCTCTGAGCGACTGTGCCTCTGTATCACACAATGTTCCCTATTCTACAAGTGTAAGATGAGAAAAGGTATGTGGTGAGACAGCAGTGACTATAACATTGAATGGTGCAGGCAGCATGGAGTATATTAAATATGTACAGGTTTGAATTTTACTGAACAGATCATGTGCCATGTGACAAAATCAGCAAAAATATGGCATTAAATGTATTAATTTGTTTTAAGGAACAATCACTTAATACTACCCTGAAAACCAATTTAAGTTAAGATTTGTCCATATGGAAAAGATATACATAAATTTTATAAAGTTTGTATCTGTTCTATCTGGAACTTGTAAGTAATGCGACATGTGACAGCCAAACCAGATATAAGATCCTTAGTAAATTTGTACAATATGTGACTTATATGAATTGGGAACTTAAAAGAACAATATATAATAATTCCACATACAGAATCCTTAGTAGATATGTGTAATATCAAACTGAGAATTATAAGCACAACACGTCAAATACAAAGTTTATTACTGGAACCGATGTAACTTCTTGTAAGTTTTTTCTATTTCTTTTCCATATGGGTGAAGTTGTCAAAATGTGACAAGTTCAATATGCACAATCTCTCCAAACACAGCCACTGAAGCTTGTAATTCCTTCAGAGTTGTCTGGACATCTTGGTGGATTCCTTCTCTGGTCTCCCACTTTTTAAAGTTTTTCCTACTCCCAAAGATATAAATTCTGTGCAAACCCGGTATCCAAGCTTCTTATCTTCCAATCATTATTTGCCTTGCAGAAGAAATACATGACTTGGTCCCTTAACCAGCACCCAGGTGCCTTTTGGTGATGGTGCGAAGTGTCACTCCTGCCATAGTAACTGGAAGGTGGTGATCGAGGTTTGGTAGTGATGGCACTATAACTAGCTTCAGCTGCAAGTAGCTAGCAACAATACTTTTACAGCAGCACAGAAATGAAAGTAGAGCATCGTGTTTGCAGAGCGCAAACCTACGCCAACACTAGTTTCCAATTGCACAAAATTTTAGCAAGGAAAAAATGTGCAAGGTCAAAGTCCTGTTAAAAGTTCATTTTTATGAGATAAATTTGATGTGATAAAATGTCAGGAATACGAGGGCTGTCAATAAAGTAAGGGTCCTTTTTATTTTTTTCAAAAACTATATGGATTTCATTCATATGTTTTTACGTCAGACATGCTTGAACCCTCGTGCGCATGCGTGAGTTTTTCCACGCCTGTCGGTGACGTCATTCGCCTGTGAGCACTCCTTGTGGGAGGAGTCGTCCAGCCCCTCGTCGGAATTCCTTTGTCTGAGAAGTTGCTGAGAGACTGGCGCGTTGTTTGATCAAAATTTTTTCTAAACCTGTGAGACACATCGAAGTGGACACGGTTCGAAAAATTAAGCTGGTTTTCAGTGAAAATTTTAACGGCTGATGAGAGATTTTGAGGTGATTCTGTCGCTTTAAGGACTTCCCACGGTGCGAGACGTCGCACAGCGCTCTCAGGCGCCGTCGTCAGCCTGTTCAAGCTGAAAACCTCCACATTTCAGGCTCTATTGATCCAGGACGTCGTGAGAGAACAGAGAAGTTTCAGAAGAAGTCGGTTTCAGCATTTTATCCGGATATTCCACTGTTAAAGGAGATTTTTTTAATGAAAGACGTGCGGACGGATCCGCGCGTCGGGACGCAGCCGACGCGGTGCGGCGGCACAGGAAAAACACCTCCGTGTTGATAACCATTTGTAAAATCCAGGCGGCTTTTGATGGCTTTCAGTGGAGTGAGTATATGAGAAATTGTTTAACAGGCAGGACATGTTCCATCTTGTCCTTAAGGCTTTCAACAGAGGTGTTTTTCCTGTGGCGGAGCGTCACAGGTTTAGAAAAAATTTTGATCAAACAACGCGCCAGTCTCTCAGCAACTTCTCAGACAAAGGAATTCCGACGAGGGGCTGGACAACTCCTCCCACAACAAGTGCTCACAGGCGAATTACGTCACCGACAGGCGTGGAAAAACTCACGCATGCGCACGAGGGTTCAAGCATGTCTGACGTAAAAACATATGAATGAAATCCATATAGTTTTTGAAAAAAATAAAAAGGACCGTTACTTTATTGACAGCCCTCGTATGTATTTAATTCCTGTACTTGAAACAAAGTTTTTTGTGGTGTTGTCAGTTTTTGTTTTGGTTTTTTTCACTTTTTTTGGTTTCTGAATTAATTTTGTAATACTTTTCACAGAATATTGATTATCTCTGCTATGCACAATTTGGCATTCCTTTTTGGCATAAAATTGGAACCTCCTTTCAATTTTGGTGGTGTAGGTAAATCCATAACAGAAACATGAGTGTAATTGAGGCACTTTTGATTGAGATATATTGCCAATGGCCTTTTCAATATTAAATTCAAATGTCCACAAAATCCACAGTCCACATCAGATCAGTATCAAACTTTGTCAGGTGATAGTGAGTGCCAGTCTGCACCTCACTTTCAAATATGAGAGTGATTGGGGCATGTTTGATTAAAATATAATGTAAAATATACATTCAATGGAGTTCTCAATGTTCAATTTAGATGGCCAAAAAAAATCTGTAATCTGCATCGGATCAATGTCAAACTTTGTCAGCTGATAAAAAAGACCACCCTACATGATGCTGTCAACTATGAAAGAAATTTAATCTTTTTTGACAATTATGAAATTTTAAAAATGTGTTCAATGTAAAACAATAGGGATTTTTCCAGTTTTCTAAGATTTTTCCTGACTTTCACCTTTGACCTATTACCTTGAAAATGGGATCAGGATATGAATCTTCATTCAAAATTTCATATTGATCTATGTAAAATTGTGGGCCCCAGGCTGTTCACAATTAAACCGACAAACAACCTTGGGTGAAAACATAACCTCTGCCCAACTTCATTGGTGGAGGAAAAAACCCTCATCAGATGTTTAAGTCTTTGTTTGGGCTACTGTAATTTATTTATTTATTTATCCTCCATTTTTACACTCTGTACCCATTATAACGCAAATATTTTTTGGGTTATTACCTGACATTATGCTATCCTTTTATACTGGGAGACTGAAATGTGTTGGTTGTGTAGCAGGAGCAGACATTTGTCAATAAAAAGTACCTGTGTATACTTGCCCAAATCAAGCATAGGGTAGGAACGTCTATGTTGGAGAGTTCAGACCACAGTTGTTAAAGCATGCCCAACACCTCTGTAATGTGACCTGTCCTGTATTCCCTATAATTCATTATAATGTGGGTTGGCCAGTGTTACATACATGTTATGGCAAGCAGAGACACTACATGGGAATATAGGTAAGTATGCACACATCTGCACCCAAGCAATTCAGGAGCAGTTTAAACAAAATATAACAATACACGTGCCTGTGGCCAAAATCCAAACGTTCATCAAGAATTTATTCCATAACAACCCAGTAATCCTTTCACTGGATCGATAACACACTGTGTGCCTGGTCCAGTACAGTTTAAACAGAAGGACAGGTGGCACTTTGCATTAATATATCCTGACACGTAAATAACAAAGTGCACTGGGACTCGCCACAATTTGCCTTATGACCTAACCAGAATCCATGTAATGCCTGGCATTAAAACGGGACTCTCCAAGCAACCATTCTGTTTTTATTATTTCTCAGATTTATAAAATGTTTTCATGTTTGTTTGTGGTAGATTACATTTTTTGTGGTAATTCTGTCTGAGCGATTTTCTGATACTCTTCCAGACATTCATGCTATCCAGTTAAGAACCCTCATTCTTTATTCCACAGGTTGCACGATGAGGCAAGATTTCTTAATCTTTAACGGCAAAACCCAATAACAAAGCCAGAGTCTTAATCAAATTTATTAAAATTTGATCACTGAGCAATCTTCTGCACTTAAATGAATGTTGACTTTTTGATAACCAGTCTTTGAAACCAAGAACAACCTTTAAAAAAACATTTATTTCATTTTTTGTGTTTTCTCATAAAATAAAACTCATATTTTCATAAAATCTATCAAAAAACAAATGAAGACCTTTGACATTTGACTGATACAGAAAAAATAATTAGAGAACTTAATATCCTTGCAACAGTATCGCACATTCATTGTGCCATTGGTAACAAGGGGGACTATAAAAAAAAAATTCTCACAGCAAAAAAAAACAAACCTCCTATTGATCTACTTCACCACTGAGGATTCAAAAAAAAAATTGACTGAAAGCCCTTATTAAGTATGTTATTAAGTATACTATGTCCAATTATTTTTCACCAAAGAGCATGTCTTATCAGGTCAGTGTACAGATTTAGGAGAATAATTCTTATTATTTTTTTGTACTATTTGTATTGTACATTTTCATTAAATTGATAAGTATGGACTATTTGTATTGTAAGTTATACAAGGTCTGTCAATAAAGTAACGGTCCTTTTTATTTTTTTCAAAAACTATATGGATTTCATTCATATGTTTTTACGTCAGACATGCTTGAACCCTTGTGCACATGCGTGAGTTTTTCCACGCCTGTCGGTGACGTCATTCGCCTGTAAGCACGCCTTGGGAAGGAGTGGTCCCGCCCCCTCGTCGGATTTTCATTGTCTGGAAATGGCGGAATGAAAAGGACTTTTTTTCCATCAGAATTTTTTCAGAAGCTGTTAGAGACTGGCACCTGGAAACCATTTGAAAAATTTATCTGGCTTTTGGTGAAAATTTTACGGGCTTCACAGAGAATAAGGTCTGTTAGTACAGCTTTAAGGACCCCTTTAAGGACGCTCGGTGCGCCGCGCTCCGAGCTGTGACGATGCAGCACAAGCCACCGGACCATTTCTAAACGGATGGCTCTGTGGATACGAGACCGTCGTGTGCTCTTTCTCTGGTTATCACAAGAGCTGGACATCAGCCATTTTCCGGCAGATTTCACTTTTAACAAGAGATTTTGTCATGGAAAGCCACGCGGAGGCTTCGCGCGTCACGACCGATTCGCTTTGGAAGCGAGACAAAGGAACACCTCCGTTTCGGCGTGTCAGAGGACAAGTTTGGACATGTCTATCTCGGCTTTCAATGCTTACCAGTCCAGTAAGTATCAGTGAAATTGTGGAGAGCTGGACATGTCCAAACTTGTCCTCTGACACGCCGAAACGGAGGTGTTCCTTTGTCTCGCTTCCAAAGCGAATCGGTCGTGACGCGCGAAGCCTCCGCGTGGCTTTCCATGACAAAATCTCTTGTTAAAAGTGAAATCTGCCTTGTGATAACCACAGAAAGAGCACATGATGGTCTCGTATCCACAGAGCCATCTGTTTAGAAATGGTCCAGTGGCTTGTGCCGTGTCGTCGCAGCTCGGAGCGCGGCGCGCCGAGCATCCTTAAAGGGGTCCTTAAAGCTGTACTAACAGACCTTATTCTCTGTGAAGCCCGTAAAATTTTCACCGAAAGCCAGATACATTTTTCGAATGGTTACCAGGTGCTAGTCTCTAACAGCTTCTGAAAAAATTCTGATGGAAAAAAGTCCTTCTCATTCCGCCATTTCCAGACAATGAAAATCCGACGAGGGGGCGGGACCACTCCTTCCCGAGGCGTGCTCACAGGCGAATGACATCACCGACAGGCGTGGAAAAACTCACGCATGCGCACGAGGGACGACCTCAAGCTGGCCAACGACCTGAACGTCTTCTATTCACGGTTTGAAGACAAGGACTCACATCTCCCCACCCCCCACACAACTGGATATTCAAACACTCTGGACCTCCCCCCTCTCACTGCTGCCCTCCCCACTCCCCCTGTTGCCCTCTCGGTCCAAGAGGAGGATGTGAGGAGACATTTCAAAAGGCTGAATCCACGTAAGGCCCCGGGCCCAGACTGTGTCTCTCCTGCCACCCTGAGACACTGCGCTGATGAGCTGGCCCCAGTCTTCACGGGGATCTTCAACACCTCCCTGGAGTCATGCCATGTTCCAGTCTGTTTCAAGTCCTCAATCATAGTTCCAGTCCCCAAGAAACCACGCATCACTGGACTTAATGACTACAGGCCTGTGGCTCTCACGTCTGTAGTCATGAAGACCTTCGAACGCCTGGTTTTATCCCACCTGAAGTCCATCACCGACCCCCTCCTGGACCCCCTGCAGTTTGCCTACAGAGCCAACAGGTCTGTAGATGATGCCATAAACCTGGCCCTGCACTCCATCCTGCAGCACCTGGACTCCCCAGGAACCTATGCTAGGATCCTGTTTGTGGACGTCAGCTCTGCATTCAACACCATCCTTCCAGCTTTGCTCCAGGACAAGCTTTCTCTGCTCCACGTACCCAGCTCCACCTGCAGGTGGATCACAGACTTCCTGACGGACTGGAGTCAGCGTGTGAGGCTGGGAAAAAATGTCTCGAACACTCGGGTTCTCAGCACAGGATCTCCACAGGGCTGTGTCCTTTCCCCTCTGCTCTTCTCCCTGTACACTAACTGCTGCACCTCCAGCCACGACTCTGTAAAGCTCATCAAGTTTGTGGACAACACCACCCTCATCGGACTCATTTTGGATGGGGATGAGTCTGCCTACAGGAGGGAGGTGGACCGGCTGGTGACCTGGTGCAGCAGCAACAACTTGGAGCTCAACGCCTAGAAAACAGTGGAGATGATCGTGGACTTCAGGAAAGCCACAGCACCCCCGCCCTCCCTCGCCCTCACCAACAGCCCCAACACCACTGTGGTCTGTCACTGCTTCCTCGGCACCACCATCACCCAGGACCTCAAGTGGGAGTCAACCATCAGCTCCCTCATCAAGAAGACCCAGCAGAGGATGTACTTCCTGCTGCAGCTGAAGAAGGCCAAGCTGCCTGTCCAGCTGATGGTGCAGTTCTACACGGCCGTCATCGAGTCCATCCTCTGCTCCTCTATCACGGTGTGGTACGCCATGGCCACAGCCAGGGACAGACACAGACTGCAGCGCATTGTGGCCTCTGCTGAGAAGGTGATCGGCTGTAGTCTTCCATCTCTCCATGACCTACACGTCTCCAGGACTCTGGGCCGAGCAGGTCGGATCACAGCTGACCCTTCTCACCCTGCACACGGTCTGTTCAAACCACTCCCCTCGGGCAGGAGGCTACGGTCCATCCGGACGAGAACCTCCCGCCATAAGAACAGTTTCTTCCCCTCTGCTGTTAGACTCATGAACTCCTCATAACTCAGTCACCTTAAGCTTAACTCTGTCACTTTATCATCTTATCACGGGTCACTTTAGACAGTGTACTTTGGTTTTTAATTGCACTCCTCCCACTGCACTGTTTTTTCTGTTTCTCTGTTTTTCTGTTACACACAGCCTTTCATATTTCATATTTCTTTTTTTTATCTTAGATTTTATCTTAATTTGACACATATGTTATATTTTATCTTAGCATTTTATCTCTTCTTAATGTTGCACCATTGTACCGAAGCAAATTCCTAGTCTGTGAATCCTGTTCACTGGCAATGGCAATAAACTTCTTCTGATTCTGATTCTGATTCTGAGGGTTCAAGCATGTCTGACGTAAAAACATATGAATGAAATCCATATAGTTTTTGAAAAAAAATAAAAAGGACCGTTACTTTATTGACAGACCTCGTACATTGAACGTAAACCTACAAAGCTGAGGATTGCAGATTTTGGCATGAGAGGTATTAGTCAGCTCCACTTTTCTACTTCTTGTTGTGCTTTATTCGAAAGTAGTCTGTCACTTGATAACTTTAGTTTATTTAATTCAATAAAACAAACACATGCACTCATATTTGCCATTGTGTTGAAATGGGAATGTTTGGGCAATTGAGTTTTGATTTCTTATTGAGCCACTGAAGAATCAATCAATCAATCAATTTTATTTATATAACGCAAAATCACAACAAACAGTTGCCCCAAGGCGCTTTATATTGTAAGGCGAGGCCATACAATAATTACGTAAAAACCCCAACGGTCAAAACGACCCCCTGTGAGCAAGCACTTGGCGACAGTGGGAAGGAAAAACTCCCTTTTAACAGGAAGAAACCTCCAGCAGAACCAGGCTCAGGGAGGGGCAGTCTTCTGCTGGGACTGGTTGGGGCTGAGGGAGAGAACCAGGAAAAAGACATGCTGTGGAGGGGAGCAGAGATCGATCACTAATGATTAAATGCAGAGTGGTGCATACAGAGCAAAAAGAGAAAGAAACAGTGCATCATGGGAACCCCCCAGCAGTCTACGTCTATAGCAGCATAACTAAGGGATGGTTCAGGGTCACCTGATCCAGCCCTAACTATAAGCTTTAGCAAAAAGGAAAGTTTTAAGCCTAATCTTAAAAGTAGAGAGGGTGTCTGTCTCCCTGATCTGAATTGGGAGCTGGTTCCACAGGAGAGGAGCCTGAAAGCTGAAGGCTCTGCCTCCCATTCTACTTTTACAAACCCTAGGAACTACAAGTAAGCCTGCAGTCTGAGAGCGAAGCGCTCTATTGGTGTGATATGGTACTATGAGGTCCCTAAGATAAGATGGGACATGATTATTCAAAACCGTATAAGTAAGAAGAAGAATTTTAAATTCTATTCTAGAATTAACAGGAAGCCAATGAAGAGAGGCCAATATGGGTGAGATATGCTCTCTCCTTCTAGTCCCCGTTAGTACTCTAGCTGCAGCATTTTGAATTAACTGAAGGCTTTTCAGGGAACTTTTAGGACAACCTGATAATAATGAATTACAATAGTCCAGCCTAGGGGAAATAAATGCATGAATTAGTTTTTCAGCATCACTCTGAGACAAGACCTTTCTAATTTTAGAGATATTGCGTAAATGCAAAAAAGCAGTCCTACATATTTGTTTAATATGCGCTTTGAATGACATATCCTGATCAAAAATGACTCCAAGATTTCTCACAGTATTACTAGAGGTCAGGGTAATGCCATCCAGAGTAAGGATCTGGTTAGACACCATGTTTCTAAGATTTGTGGGGCCAAGTACAATAACTTCAGTTTTATCTGAGTTTAAAAGCAGGAAATTAGAGGTCATCCATGTCTTTATGTCTGTAAGACAATCCTGCAGTTTAGCTAATTGGTGTGTGTCCTCTGGCTTCATGGATAGATAAAGCTGGGTATCATCTGCATAACAATGAAAATTTAAGCAATGCCGTCTAATAATACTGCCTAAGGGAAGCATGTATAAAGTGAATAAAACTGGTCCTAGCACAGAACCTTGTGGAACTCCATAATTAACCTTAGTCTGTGAAGAAGATTCCCCATTTACATGAACAAATTGTAATCTATTAGATAAATATGATTCAAACCACTGCAGCGCAGTGCCTTTAATACCTATGGCATGCTCTAATCTCTGTAATAAAATTTTATGGTCAACAGTATCAAAAGCAGCACTGAGGTCTAACAGAACAAGCACAGAGATGAGTCCACTGTCTGAGGCCATAAGAAGATCATTTGTAACCTTCACTAATGCTGTTTCTGTACTATGATGAATTCTAAAACCTGACTGAAACTCTTCAAATAGACCATTCCTCTGCAGATGATCAGTTAGCTGTTTTACAACTACCCTTTCAAGAATTTTTGAGAGAAAAGGAAGGCTGGAGATTGGCCTATAATTAGCTTAGATAGCTGGGTCAAGTGATGGCTTTTTAAGTAATGGTTTAATTACTGCCACCTTAAAAGCCTGTGGTACATAGCCAACTAATAAAGATAGATTGATCATATTTAAGATCAAAGCATTAAATAATGGTAGGGCTTCCTTGAGCAGCCTGGTAGGAATTGGGTCTAATAGACATGTTGATGGTTTGGATGAAGTAACTAATGAAAATAACTCAGACAGAACAATCTGAGAGAAAGAGTCTAACCAAATACCGGCATCACTGAAAGCAGCCAAAGATAACGATACGTCTTTGGGATGGTTATGAGTAATTTTTTCTCTAATAGTTAAAATTTTATTAGCAAAGAAAGTCATGAAGTCATTACTAGTTAAAGTTAAAGGAATACTCGGCTCAATAGAGCTCTGACTCTTTGTCAGCCTGGCTACAGTGCTGAAAAGAAACCTGGGGTTGTTCTTATTTTCTTCAATTAGTGATGAGTAGTAAGATGTCCTAGCTTTACGGAGGGCTTTTTTATAGAGCAACAGACTCTTTTTCCAGGCTAAGTGAAGATCTTCTAAATTAGTGAGACGCCATTTCCTCTCCAACTTACGGGTTATCTGCTTTAAGCTGCGAGTTTGTGAGTTCAGGCACTTCTGATTTAAAGCTCTCTTTTTCAGAGGAGCTACAGCATCCAAAGTTGTCTTCAATGAGGAAGACAAGAAGAAAAGAATCAAGCACTGTTAATGTGAGTATTGCTTGGATTTTGTCAAACCAGTACAGATACGGACACTTGGCTATAATCTTTTCAGTACTACTGTTGGTAATTTTATTGCAACAACTTTAATGTAGCAAATATGGCCAAAAGACATCAATACAGAACAAAAGTTAGCCTCACTTTCCACATTTAACAGAGAACTGGACTGCCCAGACCATCTTCATATGAATGTGGGACACTGGATTGACTCTGTTATCACCCTGCACCAAAATCTTCGCAACCTGATTCCAGTCAACACCAGTTCAAACAGAAATTATTAGACAGTTTAATGAAACTTGTTCTATTCAGACACCAGCAGAACACTTTCTACAGATAACATTTCAATAAACATAGAACCTCATCCAGCTAGATGGCAAAAGATCAGAGGTCATCCATTGACCAACACAGACAAAAACACAGTGCAGCCTTGCGGAAGGACACAGAACTCTCAGTAACAGAAAATACAAAAGAAAACTCAACTTCTTTTCCTCTGATTTAATACTTAACCAAAGACAACATTTATACTCCAGTTTAATCTTTTACATGTTTCTTTCATATGATGTCATGAGTCTTCCTACCAAGTGTGGAAGACTGTTTAAAGGACATGTCACACATTATTTAATGTCCCACTTCACAACACAACATCAAAGTATTGAAGACTGTAAGGGCCCTGTCCCACTGGGGAGAGGATTAATTGCGCATGAATTGAGTATACAGAGTACGGGCGTTCATTGTCATCCGCAACAAAAATGGCCAAAAATGACAAATGTCCCAGTATGAATTACGGATATATTAATAATATATACCGAATATATGATGAACAATCACGGTTGTATACCGCATGTAGTGAGGAAACGGATCAGATGCATTGCAATTATCATGGCAATATTACGGGTGTATTATGATGCATCGCACACGAAGTTAAATCTGTTATAAACACAGGAATAAATAGTGTAACAGCTGCAGACAAGAAGGAAAAAACACGCAACTGTTTTATCAAGCCTTGACAATGTAAACAAGTCAAATAATTACCTTTTTAGACAGCTCAAAATGCTTTCTGCTGCTGGGCCGTTCGCGCGCGTGATGCAGGAGGTGATTAGAGCCGTTTTCCACAGGCAATTTGCAGAATAAAGTGATTAATCCACCACGAAATAATTATTTTATATAGGCAGCATCCAGCGCAGAGTGCGTGGCAGCCGGCAGAACAAAGAACGGGTCCAGCTGTGAACACAGTGCATCTGATTTGCATCCGCCTCAAATCAGATGCAAAGCAGACGTAATAACGCTTTATTCGTGGCCAATCTGTATGCAGTCGCTACAACTTATTTTACTCCATGATGTGGACATGATGGGCATGCAAAATATCCGTTTTACACACTGTCCCAGTCCACTGCCAAGCTGCAAATCCCTGTCAGTTGCAGATATCAGCAGATGATGGCGAATATACAGTGCATAGATTATGTATTGTGTATGTATGGAGTATGTAAGGCGGATGTCATCCGCAGCCAAAATTTTGTGCAGCTCAAAAATCCTGGTAATGGAAAAACGTGCCTCTGCGGATAATTGCAGACGTGTGCGGGTGTCGGCCGACTCATACAAGCATTTTTCACGCATATTGCAGATGTTAAGCGAATATGAGTCAATTCGGTGCGCAATCCATACGCAAATCCTCCTAAACGCCAGTGGGACAGGGCCCTAAGTCTATCCACACACGCAGTAATAATTAGTGGTCACTGATGTGATTTATTGCTAATTATTCCTCTTGCTTTGAGAGTTAGATGCATTTCTGGAAAATGTCTTACTCTGCATTTCTTGGCATGTGACGTACATTTTAGAAAAAGCAGAAACATCCTACTGGTTGACACATAGAGTGACACAAATACTGCTACATCCAATAATGAAGCTTCTGAGCTTTAATTCTAAAGTGATGGCTCAGATTTACAGAGGATGTACAGAGAAGAGATGACCCACTTCACCCCAAAAACCTTAACCTTTTCAGAGTCTGACAAATGTTGTAACCTAACTTGGCAATTCTATTGTTTGTGTCGCATAACGCTATTTTACTGTCACTGTGAACATGGTAGTGGAATGTCTCCACAATGCTGTTTTTCTGGCTGCCTGAACACTCAGATGTATTTTTTACACTGGAAAAAGTCAGAAGATTTTATTTTCAGGAGACAATGGACTTTCTATCTAAAGTGCCAGAATCATGAGAAAATTTGAGGAGCTGACAGCAGAGCTGCAGTCAGACAGTATATTCTGGTCAGCGATGCCACGCAGTCCATGCATGAGGACTTATAATGGACCTGGACATTGTTCTCCAGCTGGCAATCATGCACGATCCATATGTGAGAACTTATAGTGGATCTGCACATTGTTCTCTGGCTGGCAATCATGCCCAATACGTTAGGACATCTTTGTGGTGTGGGGGTGGACTTTACATATTTAATGTTTGAAATCATTCTACAAGTGGGCGAATGCCCTATTCAATTTTTTTATTTATTGATTTTCCCTTATGCATTTTTCTCATCAGCGGAGCTGGTAGGCATTCTTTTTATTTTACTTTGAGAGAGTAAAAAAAAAAAAAAAAAAAAAAGATTTCAGACCTTGATGTGTGTGGAACAGCACACTGTTAACGTGCATGCGGACCTCTCCATTGTATTAAAGGCTGTCTGATTACACAGATGTATTTTTTACATTATAGGCATGCACAAAGCTGAGCATCCAGCAGAAACTGGAAATGACGAATGGCCGTGCACACAGCTACTCCTTTTACTGTGACTGCACGAGTCAGAAACGAGTCATCATAACACGACATCACACTTATGTAATGTTGGAATTAATCTGTGGCGCCATTCTTGACGGTAACAGCTACATTCCATTCAAGCCTGACCTGGGACGTTTTCCTCAAACCTATGTAAATGCTGTTGGAAACACTCAGAAAAATGAGTACTCACAAGTACTTTCTTTGGATGGTTACTAACAGCCTAAATCTAAGTTGTTATGATTTCGGTGTGACATATCCTTTAAAAAACAAATACAAAGAAACATCTCTCTTCAACTCTTCCATTTTCTCTTCCCTGTACAACTTCCTGGGCTCTTCAGCGCTTAACTTTGCCATTTAAATTTGCCATTTTCTTCATCCTTTGTCTTAACTCGTGGGTTTTATTTCATCACTTCTTTGTATGAACCCCGCGTTTTATGTTGGCAGTAGCTTGGAACGTTGCTAACCTTGCCAGTAACTTTAACCCTCTGGAGTTGAATGACACGCCCTTGGGTCAAAAGTCACATGACCTAATTAAACGGATGTTGCACACAATCTGCTCTACTCTGAGTGTCTGTTTGAATGTGTGTTGAACATGTGGAATTCAAGCTCCACACCACGTTTTAAGTTTTGATAATAGGCCAAGTATAACTTCAATTATGATTAATAATTTACGCAAGGTTTTTGGGGGGATAATATTGTCATATGCACTGCACGTTTTGCAGATAGCCACAGCAAAAATGACTAATTTCCTCTTTCAGCTGGAGGAGCGAGAGGGCTGAAATGAAGTACAACTGCAGCAGGAGAGAGGCGTGTAACCGACTCCCACGTGGGTTTGATGACAACACACAGACCCCACAAGGCTATGGGTGTGTGGGTGTGTGTGTGTGTGTACGTGTTTTGCGAATGTGACTTTTCTTCAGTCCCCCTCTGTCTGCGACAACAAACAAGTAACAAATACATAATTTTTTCTTTATCACTCGTGTAAAATATATTACCTAATAATAAACAATGATCCCCAATCCACATAATTTGGTTGCTGAGAGAAGAAAAGTATGGTTTCGTGTGGAGCGAAAACCAGATGGCAAACAGTTTTGAAAGTTATGATATTTGTTGTGCTTGGAGTGTGTTTTAGTGTGTGTGGTGGAGTGTTTTAGCATGTGTGGTTAGTGTGAGGTGTAGTTCTTCTTCTTTTGTCTTTCGGCTTTACCCGTTAGGGGTCGCCACAGCAGATCAATCGTTTCCATCTCACCCTGTCCTCTGTATCTTCCTCTGTCCCACCAACCACCTGCATGTCCTCCCTCAGCACATCCATGAACCTCCTCTTTGGTCTCCCTCTTCTCCTCCTGCCTGGTGGCTCCATCCTCAGCATCCTTTTCCCTATATACCCTGGGTCCCTCCTCTGCACATGTCCAAACCATCTCAATCTCGCCTCTCTGACTGTCTCCAAACCGTCCCACCTGAGCTGTCCCTCTGATATGTTCATTCCTAATCTTGTCCATTCTTGTCACTCCCAAAGAGAATCTCAACATCTTCAGCTCTGCCACCTCCAGCTCTGCTTCCTATCTTTTTGTTAATGCCACTGTCTCTAAGCCGTACAACATAGCTGGTCTCACTACTGTCTTATAAACTTTCCCCTTCACTCTTGCTGATATTCTTCGGTCACAAATCACTCCTGCCACCTTTCTCCACCCACTCCACCCTGCCTGCACTCTCTTTTTCACCTCTCTACCACACTCTCCATTACTTTGAATAGTTGACCCCAAATATTTAAACTCATCTACTTTCACCACTTCTACTCCTTGTAACTACAATATTCCACTGGGCTCCCTCCCATTCACACACATGTACTCAGTCTTGCTTCTACTGACTTTCATTCCCCTTCTCTCCAAAGCATATCTCCACCTCTCCAGACTAGACTCAACTTGCTCTCTACTCTCACTACAGATCACAATGTCATCTGCAAACATTATAGTCCATGGGGACTCCTGTCTGATCTCATCCGCCAACCTGTCCATCACCACTGCAAACAAGAAAGGACTCAGATATGATCCTTGGTGTAATCCCACCTCCACCTTGAATGAGTCTGTCATTCTGACTGTGCATCTCACAGCTGTCACACTATTCTTGTATATGTCCCCTCCCCTAACATACTTCTCTGCCACTCCAGACTTCCTCATACAATACCACAGCTCTTCTCTTGGCACCCTATCATAAGCTTTTTCTAAGTCCACAAACACACAATGTAACTCTTTCTGGCCTTCTCTGTACTTCAACAGTATTCTCAGAACAAACAATGCATCTGTAATGCTCTTTCTTGGCATGAAACCATATTTCTGCTCACAAATCTTCACCTGTTTTCTAAGCCTAGCTTCAGCTACTCTTTCCCATAACTTCATGCTGTGGCTGATCAGCTTTATGCCTCTGTAGTTAATGCAGCTCTGCACATCACCCTTGTTCTTGAAAATAGGAAACAGCACACTTTGTCTCCACTCCTCAGGCATCTTCTCACTTTCCAAGATTTTATTAAACAATCTGGTTAGAAACTCTACTGCTATCTTCCCTAGACATTCCATGCCTCCACTGGAATGTCATCTGGACCAACTGCCTTTCCACTCTTCATCCTCTTCATAGCAGCCCTCACTTCTTCCTTACTAATCTCTTGTACTTCCTGATTTACTCTCACCACATCATCCAGTCTTTTCTCTCGCTCATTTTCTTTATTCATCAGCTCTTCAAAATATTCCCTCCACCTTCTCAGCACACACTCCTCACTTGTCAGCACATTACCATGTGTATCTTTTACAACCCTAACCTGCTGCACATCCTTTCCAGCTCTGTCCCTTTGTCTGGCCAATTGGTACAAGTCCTTTTCTCTGTCCTTACTATTCAACTTCTTGTACAGCTCGCAATATGCCTTCTCTTTTCGCCTTACGCCACATCTCCTTGTACTCCTGTCTACTTTCTTCATCTTTCTAACTATCCCAAACTTTTTCGCCAACCTCTTTCTCCTTATGCTTTCCTGAACCTCTTCATTCCACCACCAAGTTTCCTTGTCTTCCTTCCACTGTCCAGATGTCATACCCAGTATTGTCCTAGCTGTTTCCCTCACCACATCTGCAGTACTTTTCCAGCTGTCCAAAATTGCTTCCCCTCCAACCATTGCTTCTCTCACCTGCTCGCTAAATTTCACACAACAGTCTTCCTCCTTCAGCTTCCACCATCTGATCCTTTGTTGAGCTCTCGTTCTCTTCTTCTTCTTTACCTCTGAAGTCATCCTACAAACAACCATCCTATGCTGTCTAACGACACTCTCTCCTGCCACCACCTTACAGTCTCTGATTTCCTTTAGCTTGCATCTCCTATAAAGAATGTATTCCACCTGTGTGCACCTTCCTCCACTCTTATATGTTACCCTATGCTCCTCCCTTTTCTGAAAGTAAGTATTCACCACAGCCATTTCCATCCTTTTTGCAAAATCAACTACCATCTGTCCTTCCCCATTCCTATCCTTGATACCATATCTACCCATTACTTCCTCATCACCTCTGTTCCCTTCACCAACATGCCCATTGAAGTCCGCTCCTATCACCACTCTTTCATGCACTTTTTCACACTCTCCACCACCTCATCTAACAGACTCCAGAAATCTTCTTTCTCCTTCATCTCACAACCAACCTGTGGGGCATATGCACTGATGATATTCATCATCACCCCTTCAATTTCCAACTTCACACTCATCACCCTGTCAGACACTCGCTTAACCTACAGCACACTTTTAACATACTCTTCCTTTAAAATGACCCCAACACCATTTCTCTTCCTGTCCTCACCATGGTACAACAACTTGTACCCACCGCTGATGCTCCTGCTCTTACTTCCCTTCCACTTGGCCTCTTGCACACACAATATGTCTACCTTTCTCCTCTCCATCATATCAGCCAGCTCTCTCCCTTTACCAGTCATACTACCAACATTCAAAGTCCCCACACTCATTTCCACCCTTCTAGTTTTCTTTTTCTCCCACTGTTTGCTTAAATATTCTCCTCCTCTTCTTCATTGTCTTCACCCAGCAGTAGCCCAATTTCCACCGGCACCCTGTTGGGCAACAGCACCAGTGGCGGATGTTGTTAACCCGGGCCACGACCGATCCAGTATGGAAATTCGATTCTTAGTTTGCATAGTTGGGTTGGCTTGTTTTACACTGGATGCCATTCCTGATGCAACCCTCCTCATTTATCCGGGCTTGGGACCGGCACTCAGAATGTCCTGGCTACACACCCCATGTGGCTGAGTTCCCGCTCCATGTGTACTTATTTTATTTATTTTGTGTATCAAAATAATCAGGTGTCTGGAACAGTGCATCAAGTCTCTCTTTTTTTAACTGCATGAAGATGATCGAAGTGTGGAGCGCATCATCAGAGTCTGAAACAGAGTGTGATCAGTCTGATGAGCAGGTGGAATCACCGATCAATGCACACAGATCAGCCCAGTGAATTGGACCGCGCGCATCTCTTTTCACCTTCTCCAGGACTTAAGTGCTTCTGCTCCAGCGCCGAGTCCTGGAGCACAGCAGAGTGGAGACACACACTGCCCCAGCAGTCAGCCGGCTCCAGGGGCGGAGAACACAGGATTTCAGGTAGAGACCCCCCCCCCCCCCCAAAGTCCAAAACACCTTTTTCTATTGTTTTTTGTTTGTTTGTTTGGGTTTTTTGGCCACTAAGACAGTCTGGACAGTCTATACCAATATCAATAAAAAATGCTACAAAAACAAGGAATTAGGGAAAAATACACATGGATATTGAGGTGGAATATCTGTACAAAACTTTGGCGCTTCTGATGTCCATTGGACAAGAATTGTTTTTCTGAGTGGCACAAATATAATTTGTGTTGCATCTTATTGCATGTAAATAGCCACAAAAAAATGCCTGAAGCATTTTCTGCATTTTAATGTGAATTGTTGCATATAACTTTGATTTTATTACATTTTAACCTGCTCACAGCAGAATGCAGAAAAGAAAAAAACCTCTGCGTGCGTGCGTGTATCACTTCGATCATGGACAACCTCTTGACATTTGCCATTTGGTATGCTAATGTATTTTGGGTCAAGGATGAACACTGCCAAAACATAACATGTTAGGACTAATATTTTGGAATAAACTATGGATGTAACCAAATGCTGCTAATTAAATTCTGGAGTCCAGCAGCGGGTGGTACAACCTCAATTCCAATGAAGTTGGGGCGTTGTGTAATATGTAAATAAAAACAGAATACAATGATTTCCAAATCCACTTCAACCTATATTCAGTTGAATACACCACAAAGACAAGATATTTAATGTTCAAACTGATAAACCTTATTGTTTTTGTGCACATATTTGCTCATTTTAAAATGGATGCCTGCAACACATTTCAAAAAAGCTGGGGCAGTGTTATGTATATCCATGTGTTACATCACCTTTCCTTCTAACAACACTCAATAAGCATTTGGGAACTGAGGACACTAATTGTTGAAGCTTTGTAGGTGGAATTCTTTCCCATTCTTGGTTGAAGTACGACTTCAGTTGTTCAACAGTCTGGGGCTCCGTTGTCATATTTTGTGCTTCATAATGTGCCACCACACATTTTCAATAGGCAATAGGTCTGGACTGCAGGCAGGCCAGTCTAGTACCTGCACTCTATTACGACGAAGCTACGCTGTTGTAACACGTGCAGAATGTGGCTTGGCATTGACTTGATGAAATAAGAAGGGGCGTCCCTGAAAAAAATCATTGCTTGGATTGCAACATCTGTTGCTCCAAAACCTGGATGTACCTTTCAGCATTGATGGTGCCATCAGAGATGTGTATGTTGCCCATGCCATGGGCATGAACACACCCCCATACCATCACAAATGCAGGCTTTTGAACTTTGTACTGGTAACAACCTGGATGGTCCAGAGGACACAACGTCAGTGAGTTCCAAAAACAATTTGAAATGTGGACTGAGACCACAGCACATTTTTTCACTGTGCGTCTGTCCATTTCAAATGAGCTCGGGCCCAGAGAAGGCGGCTGCGTTTCTGGATTTTGTTGATGTATGTCTTTCGCTTTGAATGGTAGAGTTTTAACTTGCACTTGTAGATGTAACAATGAACTGCATTAACTGACAATAGTTTTCTGGAGTGTTCCTGAGCCCACGCGGTAAGGTCCTTTACACAGTGATGTCAGTTTTTAATGCAGTGCCGCCTGAGAGATTGAAGGTCACAGGCATTCAATGTTGGATTTCGGCCTTGCCACTTGTGTGTAGAAAGTTCTCCAGATTCTCTGAATCTTCTGATTATATTATGGACTGTAGATGATGGAATCCCTAAATTCCTTGCAATTGAATGTTGAGAAACATTGTTCTTAAACTGTTGGACTATTTTTCACACAGTTGTTCACAAAGTGGTGATCCTCACCCCACCCTTGCTTATGAATGGCTGAGCCTTTGGGGGATGCTTCTTTTATACCCAATCATGACAGTCACCTGTTGCAAATTAACCTGTTCACCTGTGGAATGTGAGCATTCATTGTCATGATTTGCCCTGGATCTGGGCTCATGTGCTGTTTTGTCTTTTTTTTAATCTGTGAGCCATTAGTCTTTGATTTTCTGTTCAGCATGATTTCAGTCTCTGGTTGTATTTATCTGGTCATTTTAGTCACTTGTTTAGTCTCGTCTTGGTTTGGTTCTGATTCTCTCTTTTCTGTGCATATTATTTTTGTTACTGGTTTTCTGCTCTGTTTATCATTTTTCTGTGTAGTCATTAGTTGTATTAGCTGTTATACTTTTGGCACATTGTGAGTTCCAGTTTAGTTTCTGCCCCAGCCTTTAATGTCTTGGTTATAGTTCTATATGCCTTCTGTCTGTATTTTTGCTCCTGCTGTCACTCCTCTCCACTCTGCATTGTGTTTGTCTCTGCACTATCTTGCACCACTTCTTCGCTCTTAGTCTGTCTGCTTTGTGTTACTGCACTCTCTACACCTGTCCTCTCTCATCTTTGTTTTTTTCCCCACACACACCTGTTCTCACTTACCTTAATCACCACACCTTGTATTTAAGGCCACCTGGTTCTCTCCCTCACTGCCCGCTCATTGCACCCCTTGTCTTTGTTCTAGCCTGTGTATTTTCGTAGTTCTTGATCATTGTATTCTGCCGGTTACAACCCTGCTTGTTTTTTGACCTTGCCCTTTTGCCTCAGCCTGTGTTATACTGTCTCACCATGCCTCTGAACCCAGCCTGTTTGCCTGGTGCTTTCCTGTACTTCTGCATCGCTGACTACCTGTGTACCGTATCCTCACCTGTGTTCCAAGATAAAGCCTTTTGATACTCCACCTTCTGAGTCTATAAGTCTGCATTTGTGTCCAGCATTCAGTCTGTCCCAAGCCATGGGCCCTGACATTCATCAATTTACCCAGTCTTTTGTCACCCGTTCCAGCTTTTTTGAAATGTGTTGCAGGCATCCATTTCAAAATGAGCAAATATTTGCACAAAAACAAAAGTCTATCAGTTTGAATATTAAATGTTGTCTTTGTGGTGTATTCAATTGAATATACAGTAGTGTTCAGAATAATAGTAGTGCTATGTGACTAAAAAAATTAATCCAGGTTTTGAATATATTTCTTATTGTTACATGGGAAACAAGGTACCAGTAGATTCAGTAGATTCTCACAAATCCAACAAGACCAAGCATTCATGATATGCACACTCTTAAGGATATGAAATTGGGCTATTAATAAAAAAAAAAAAGTAGAAGAGGGGGTGTTCACAATAATAGTAGCATCTGCTGTTAATGCTACAAACTCAAAACTATTATGTTCAAACTGCTTTGAATGAATGAATGAATGAAAACTGTTTATTTCGAACATTTGATACAACAACAATTACAAGATAGATCAGTAAAGACAACAACAAAAAAGTTCCTACTGTGTACCCAACATGTCCGAAAAGCAATCCTGTGAATCACTAAACTAGTATTTAGTTGTACAACCACAGTTTTTCATGATTTCTTCACATCTGCGAGGCATTAATTTTGTTGGTTTGGAACCAAGATTTTGCTCCTTTACTAGTGTGCTTGGGGTCATTGTCTTGTTGAAACACCCATTTCAAGGGCATGTCCTCTTCAGCATAAGGCAACATGACCTCTTCAAGTATTTTGACATATCCAAACTGATCCATGATACCTGGTATGCGATATATAGGCCCAACACCATAGTAGGAGAAACATTCCCATATCATGATGCTTGCACCACCATGCTTCACTGTCTTCACTGTGTTTTGTGGCTTGAATTCAGAGTTTGGGGGTCGTCTCACAAACTGTCTGCGGCCCTTGGACCCAAAAAGAACAATTTTACTCTCATCAGTCCACAAAATATTCCTCCATTTCTCTTTAGGCCAGTTGATGTGTTCTTTGGCAAATTGTAACCTCTTCTGCACGTCTTTTATTCAACAGAGAGACTTTGCGTGGGATTCTTGCAAATAAATTAGCTTCACACAGGTGTCTTCTAACTGTCACAGCACTTACAGGTAACACCAGACTGTCTTTGATCATCCTGCAGCTGATCAATGGGTGGGCCTTTGCCATTCTAGTTATTCTTCTATCCATTTTGATGGTTGTTTTCCATTTTCTTCCATGCGTCTTTGGTTTTTTTGGTCCATTTTAAAGCATTGGAGATCATTGTAGATGAACAGCCTATAATTTTTTGCACCTGCGTGTAGGTTTTCCCCTCTCCAGTCAACTTTTTAATCAAACTACGTTGTTCTTCTGAACAATGTGTTGAATGTCGCATTTTCCTCAAGCTTTCAAAGAGAAAAGCATGTTCATCAGGTGCTGGCTTCATCCTTAAATAGGGGACACCTGATTCACACCTGTTTGTTCCACAAAATTGACGAACTCACTAACTGTATGCCACACTACTATTATTGTGAACACCCCCTTTTCTACTTTTTTTTACTAATAGCCCAATTTCATAGCCTTAAGAGTGTGCATATCATGAATGCTTGGTCTTGTTGGATTTGTGAGAATCTACTGAAGCGATTGGTACCTTGTCTCCCATGTAACAATAAGAAATATACTCAAAACCTGGATTAATCTTTTAAGTCACATAGCACTACTATTATTCTGAACACTACTGTAGGTTAAAGATGATTTGCAAATCATTGTATTGTTCTTATTTACATTTCACACAATGTCCCACCTTCATTGGAATTGGGGTTGTAAATCATCTTTATATTAAAAGCATGAGTGTGTGCATGCATGATTTTATTTAATAAGTTCAATGTAAGTACATAATCTAGTTGTAAATGCATTAAAAATACAACACAAGAAAGTGAAAACACTTATTTCCATTGTGGTCCATTTAAAAATCAAATGACAAAATAGAAGTAATAATATTAATAACAATAATGTGTATGTGATAACAAGAACCTAAACAATTTATAAATACATTAAAATAATTACATAATTAACAGGAAAATAAAAGGGTTTAGTTCTTCTAAAAACTGTTGAGGTCTAAGGTTCTAAAATCATTCTGGACTCACACACCGATCCAACTCATTATAGAAGCTTCACATAATTTATTACAACCCTTGAAGAATTTCAGCTACCTATTTTTAAGCATTACCCAATCTCGAGCCTGTGGATCCCCATGGGCAACACGCTAGTTGTAATTATAGCTTATATGGATTCTTACAAGCTCACATAAACCAAGCTGTAACCTGTACACAAAAAGCTCACCTGATTCCTGGGCCTCATACATCTGCATGAGTGACATCTAAAAGAGAAGAGTTAGTATTGGCATAGAGTGTTTCAAACATTGTTTTTGTAATTCTGGATAAAATTGTTTATTTAATTAGCGCTCCTTATTAATTAGTGCTACCTTAAGGTACTGAGGTGGAGGAATTTTGCAGCTGATTCCAAACTTTGGAGCATTGCCTGTGACTTCATATTATTGTTTCAAATTAACCACAGAGATATCTCAAACCACTCATTTATTCATCTTCCTCCGCTTATCCAGTCGGATTGGGTTGCCTTTGACCTTGTGTCACTTTGAAATGCCAAACTCACTTAGAATGGGTATTCTGAAGAATTGGTTTGAAATATTCTAATATAATTGGAATATCTCAAACCAATTCTTCAGAATAGCCATTCTAAGTGAGTGTGACAGATAGATACACTGAACAAAAATATAAATGCAACACATTTGTTTTTCTCCCATTTTTCACGAGGTGAAATTAAAGATCTAAGACATTTTCTATATTCACAAAAGAACTATTTCTCTCAAATATTATTCACAAATCTGTCTAAGTCTGTGTTAGTGAGCACTTTGCCAAGATAATCCATCCCACTTAACAGGTGTGGAATATCAAAATGCTGATTAGACAGCATGATCATTTCACAGATGTGCCTTAGGCTGGCCACAATAAAAGGCCACTCTAAAATGTGCAGTTTTGCTTTATTGGGTGTGGGGGGCCTGGTGGGTCAGAAAACCAGTAAGTATCTGGTGTGACCAACTATTTGCCTCAGGTAGTGGCACACATCTCCATCAGATAGACTTGATCAGCAGCCAGACACCATTGAATGTGAGCATTTGCCCACTCAAATCAGTTACGACTGTGTACACCTTTGCAATACTCATGCTGTCTAATCAGCATCTTGATATGCCACAGCTGTGAGGTGGGATGGATGGTGGTCACAGGCTGTCTCAGTACACAGGGATTGTAGGTGGTTTGAATAAAAAAAAAAAAAAACAGATTATGTTTTGATCTGCCAATTGGTGGAAATGCTGAAGCACAGTATGCTTCCTTGGCATTTGCATAGAGTCAATCCAGAGTCTTATTTTCCCTAGTTGGACATTTGACATACTGCACAAAGCCAGTGAGATGGGAGGAGAGGCTAATGTGGTTAAATTCCTGATATCAAAATAAATACAACAGGATGCTCTCGCAACAGCCTCGTAGATGACATCACATGTTCCTGCAGGAACATGTTCCTGAACATAAACAACAATGGCGACTATGTGTGAATATTCCCTCGGAACATAACTTCTGTGATACACTGTCAAAAGCTCCACATGCTGACAGCAGAGCTTTTCTTTCACCATTATATGTCCAGGATTGCACCAGCGTTTTTTCGCATAGAGCAGTGGTGTCCAAAGTATTCCAGATAAAGGCCAAGAGGGTGCAGGTGTTCTTTGCAGCCACTGACTCCAGCAGGTGATTTCACTGATTAAAATCACTTTGAGCAGATGGGATGATTTCATCAGTGAAATCAGGTAGTGGAGTCAGTGGCTGCAAAGAAAACCCGCACCCTTTTCGTCCTTTCTCAAATACTATGAACACCACTGATGTAGAGAATCAGACCCTCACCTTTGCTTTTACCACTCTGGCCATCTCTGTCCACTAGCACCATAGGGAGGCCAGGAATCTCCACACAGAAGTCACACAAGATCAAAGGTCATGTTGCCAAGAGAAAGGGACTATATCACTTCATATGAATGTTTAGTAATAATTATAGGTGTGCATTTAATCAAAGGAGTCATTCCATTTGAAATCATCCAGGGGTGCCAGGTGACCCCCTGAAATTTTTATGAAAAAATTCACAAATTTTTGTCCATCAATATAATGGAGAAATCTGAAGTTTTAGGTCCATGGGTCAAACCAAATTGAAACAGCCCATGGCAATTTGTTCATTTTTTTCTTAGTTTTTGGACAATGGGGTTTTGGCCAAATTTGAGCTTTTACTTTTTTTTCATGCAAATATTTTCCCATTTTATAAGCATCACTGCTCTATAAATGTGCAAGATGGAGAATTGATATTTGGAACCATTACAATGTCAGTATGTTTTAGAAGGAAATCCCACTTTTATATACACATTTTAAACAGAAATGCTACAAATGAAATTTGTCTGTCATCTTTTGAAATTTTACCAAAAAATTACCATATTTAAGATCATGGTTGACCATGTTGACAATAATCCAGCTCTTTCATATTTGCACCACATAATGTCGCAGACGTCAGTATGATGTGGTATGAAAATTGTTTTGGTGCTAATCTTAGTTTTTTAATTATGAATTTTTTCTAAAGCTCGTTTCATGTCGAGCGGAACTTACCGCTATTTTCAGTATTACACACTAATGCAAAGAAAACTACTACACAGCAGTCTTTTTCTTGGCATGAACATTTTTGGGATCTGTGCAGACACGTTGCTGACTTTCATACAAATGGAGTTTATCTCATCCAGTTGTACTCCAGACCCAACCAGTAATGCCTTGTCCTTACTGGTAAGATAGATCATTGATGTAAAGTATCCCAGTTTTCCTAGCCCAAGTGGTTTTGTGGCATTCATCATGTAAAGTGCTCCCCAGATCACATGGAGGTAAACCCTGGCACCCCATGTCTTTATCCAGTTTGAAGCAGTTATGACAACCCAACATACCTTCACCTTTGTATACTTACCTGACTTGCGCAATAATTTTCCAAAGCAGGTCCAGACAAATTTGAATGATGTCATCATGATCAAATTATAATGTCTATTTAAGGAAAGAGACAGACATGTCAGAACAAATCAAAGAATGGCCTTTTGATATGTAGCTAGACTTGCACAATTATTTTACAAAACAGGCTCAGACAAATTGGAATTATGATGACTTTATGATGGTTATTTTGGTAGAGAGACGCGAGGACAAATCAGAGAATCACAAAATTAAATAACTTTAAAAGGTTTTATATATATATATATATATATATATATATATATATACATATATACACATACACACTCAACAAAAATATAAACACAACACTTTTGGTTTTGCTCCCATTTTGTATGAGATGAACTCAAAGATCTAAAACTTTTACCACATACACAATATCACCATTTCCCTCAAATATTGTTCACAAACCAGTCTAAATCTGTGATAGTGAGCACTTCTCCTTTGCTGAGATAATCCATCCCACCTCACAGGTGTGCCATATCAAGATGCTGATTAGACACCATGATTAGTGCACAGGTGTGCCTTAGACTGTCCACAATAAAAGGCCACTCTGAAAGGTGCAGTTTTGTGCACAGGTGTGCCTTAGACTGTCCACAATAAAAGGCCACTCTGAAAGGTGCAGTTTTGTTTTATTTGGGGGGGGGGGGGGGGGGGGGATACCAGTCAGTATCTGGTGTGACCACCATTTGCCTCATGCAGTGCAACACATCTCCTTCACATAGAGTTGATCAGGTTGTCAATTGTGGCCTGTAGAATGTTGGTCCACTCCTCCAATGGCTGTGCGAAGTTGCTGGATATTGGCAGGAACTGCTACACGCTGTCGTATACGCCGGTCCAGAGCATCTCAAACATGCTCAATGGGTGACATGTCCGGTGAGTATGCCGGCCATGCAAGAACTGGGACATTTTCAGCTTCCAAGAATTGTATGTCAAGTGACATCGATTATGTGTCCCATTGTGTAGAGAAACAATCTATGACATGACTGACATCACTTACCAATTAGAAGCTTGGGAAATTCTTTAGTGGCTATACAAACTCCGTCACAAGAAGAATTGGACAAGTTACGTCTGCCAAGGAGGTTACGAGGTCTATTAGAAAAGTATCCGACCTTATTATTTTTTTCAAAAACCATATGGATTTGAATCACGTGTGATTGCGTCAGACAAGCTTGAACCCTCGGGCGCATGCGTGAGTTTTTCCACGCCTGTCAGTTGCGTCATTCGCCTGTGAGCAGGCTTTGAGTGAAGAGTGGTCCACCCCCTCAGCAGATTTTCATTGTCAAGAAATGGTGGAATGATTTGGGCTTTTTTTCCATCAGAATTTTTCAGCTGGAGTAGTATTCAGCTGGAAACCATTAGAAAAATTTATCTGGCTTTCGGTGAAAATGTTACGGGCTTGGTAGAGAATAAGGAGTGTTACTATCGCTTTAAGGATGGCCCCCAGCGGCTGTGGGGCGCGCCGCGCTCCAAAGCCGCAATTGACAGGCTGAACGACGATTTAATTTCTAAACGGATGGCTGTTTGGATCCGTGACCATCGTGTGCCATTTCTCTTGCGTTGCTGTGCGCCATGCGGCACCGCCGCGACGCGCGGAATTCCTCCGCACGTCTGTCTCAATGTGCTGATGTCCACGTCTTTTCACAATTCCTGTGCTAGTCAGACGGCGTCCCGGATAAAACACAGCGTCCAGTTTGGAAATGAACAGCAGATTCCACTGTTACAGGAGTTTTTGTCATGGAAAGAGGAGCGGAGGCTTCGTGCGTCACGGCGGTGCCGCATGGCGCACAGCAACGCCGTGATGAAGCCTCACGGGACATGTTCTGGCATGTCCAGGCACATCCACAATTTCTCGGATAATCACTCGATGGAAAAACCACCGACAGCTGTCTGAACGCCATCTCAAAGCCGTCCTGTGAGACCAAAACGGAGGTGGTTTTGTCTCGCTCCAGTAGCGAATCCATCGTGACACGCGAAGCCTCCGCTCGGCTTTCCATGACAAAATCTCTTGTTAAAAGTGAAATCTGCTGGAAAATGGTTGATGTCCAGCTCTTGTGATAACAAGAGAAATGGCACACGATGGTCACGGATCCAGACAGCCATCCATTTAGAAATGAAATGGTCGTTCAGCCTGTCTGACGGCTTCGGAACGCGGCGCGCCCCACAGCCGCTGGGGGCCGTCCTTAAAGCGACAGTAACACTCCTTATTCTCTACCAAGCCCGTGATATTTTCACCGAAAGCCAGATAAATTGTTCTAATGGTTTCCAGCTGCCAGTCTCTAACAGTTTCTGAAAAAATTCTGATGGAAAAAAGCCCAAATCATTCCGCCATTTCCTGACAATGAAAATCCGCCGAGGGGCTGGACCACTCCTCACTCAAAGCCTGCTCACAGGCGAATGACGCAACCGACAGGCGTGGAAAAACTCACGCATGCGCACGAGGGTTCAACCTTGTCTGACGCAATCACACGTGATTCAAATCCATATGGTTTTTGAAAAAAATAATAAGGTCAGATACTTTTCTAATAGACCTCGTATGTTTTCGGTCATGTCCGTTTATTTGTTGGTTGGTTGGTTTGTTAGCAGGATTACTCAAAAAACCTCAACGGATTTCAATGAAATTTTTACCAGGGGTGTATCTTGGCCTAACGTAGAAGTCATTAAATTTTGGTAATGATCCGGAACATGATCTGGATCCAGTAATTTTTTTTTAAGGATTCTTTATCATTGCAGGATAGTGCCAATTTCAACATTTTTGCATCTAACTTCATGAAGACGGGTCACAAAGGATGAACAAAAATTAAGCTATGACACAACAATAATTTAGCATTTGTTTCTCCTCACTGAATAAACTTATTAGAAAATTAAAAAAACTTGTGTTGTTCATGCAGTTTCTCTTTATAAATACATTTGCTGAAGATCTAAGGGTTTAACCCTCTGGGGCCGATGCCATTGGATACGATGGCTGAGACCAAGCTTTACTAAATTATAAACAGTGGTGGGCACAGATAACCAAAAAATTAACTTCGATAACAGATAATCAGATAAATGAAAAGTTATCTTCGATAAAGATAAAACAATAAACCACCCAAAAATGTATCCGAAGTTACAGATAACCGATAACCAGTGTTGGGGAAAGTAACTTTGGAAAGTTACTTCATTAGTTAATTTATACAGTTATATTTTACAGTTACTTCATACAGTTAGTTCATTAGCAGCTGCGGACACCTTGTCGGCAGCTGCTGAATGTAATTAATAAAGTTACTCAGAAAAGTAACTATTAGTTACTTTGCTGATGAGTTACTTTGCTGATTGCTCAATCTTAGGAGTAACCAAGTTACATTACTCGTTACCTTATTAGTTACATTACTTATTAGTTGCAAGTTTTCGGCAGATTCTAATAAAGTAATTGCATAATGCTGCTAATGAAGCAACTGTATAAAGCAACTAAAAACGTAACTAAAAAAGTAACTTGTCAAAGTTACTTTTCACAACACTGCCGATAACAGATAAATTCCAATATTATCTCTGGCACATTTACAACTACTAGTAAAACAAATTTAATAGCTTCTAATAATATTAAAAATAACAACAGACCCAAACAATAAAAAACCCTTTTTTCTTTCAACAGTCTGCCCCAGCTGGAAGCTCTTGTTTACTACAGCGCTCCAAGCACAGAGGCACCCCAAAACCCAAACAATAAGACTACACTTTTTCTTTTAACATTCGGTCCCTGCTGGAAGCTGTTGTTTATTACAGCCTTCCCAACACAGAGGCACCCTGAGAGCAGCCGTAAAGCCAGCTCTCTAACAATGACAAAGCTCATGTGGTCATGCGGAGTGTAGCAGGATGACCGGCGACGGAGTGGCCAAGAGACAGTTTTCCCAACTAAAAACGTTTCTTTTATTTTTCTTCTTTTACTATCTTCCAAAAATGCAGATATTTACAATGCATCCCAAGATGGACATCAAAAACAAATGAGCAAGAGTGCCAGACTATATCTATCAAAGACTCTGGGCCACTACTTACATACACGTTCACTCAAACACAACCTTCCCCTCCGATCTTCTCCCCACAACTGAGGCTCTGAGCCCTTTACAGAGTAACAGCCCCTCCCACAGGTAAATTCCATTCACAAAATAAATCAATCAACTAAATAACAATAACATAAACACAAAATAACAACCCAAAGAAATACACACAAAATATATAAACACCCAACACCATTTCCTTTAACCAAAACTCCCTCTAAGCATAATAAAATGGAATATAAACATGACCAGATAAAACACCCCTGTCTAAAATAGTTCACTCCGCCCAACCCCGGTATTTACACTGAATGAACCATTCACTCAGTTTGCCCTAAACAAGGAAGCGCCTGCATACCAGCAACCCTGGTGAGTAAGCTTAAACTGTTACAGAAATGTTTTACCAGTGTTTTAAAGATCACTAAAACAGATGAACTTTGGTAATGAGTAACGGTATAAAATACACGTTTTAAAACGCGGTGAAAACAAACACTATGCAACATAAGAGATGCCGGTAGGCCTTTCCCTGCACTCTTAGTCACAATACTAGGTAAAAGTTATGGCAATGATGATTACTAACAATAAATAATAAACCAGGAAAATGAGAATACATACAGCTGGATGACCCATGAAACACAGTCAGCGTCCATGCAGCATAGTTGTTAACTACCAACTAATTGCTGCCCACACGCTATTGACTGCGTAAGCGTCACAGCTCAGTCTGTGACATTTCCCCCCCCCTTCTAAGGATGCCCCCACGACGCCCTAGAAAGGAAATCTGCAGTAGTATTCAACCTTCCAGACCTGTACCGCACTTCAAAATCAAATGGCTGTACAGCCAGGAACCACCTAGTGATCCTGGAGTTGGTATCCTTCATGCACCCTAACCAAGACAATGCCCTATGGTCAGTCTCTAAAATAAATTTCCTCCCCAACAAATAGTATTTAAGAGAGTCCAACGCCCACTTAATAGCAAGGCATTCTTTCTCAACCGTGGAGTAGTTACACTCCCGCTGCAACAGTTTGCGGCTGATGTAAGCCACAGGTCGCCAATGTCCATCTTCCTCCTGCAGCAACACCGCACCAAGGCCCCGCTCTGAGGCATCAGTTTGAACAGTGAAAGTCTTGCTGAAGTCTGGGCTGAGCAGCACCGGCTCCCTACACAAGGAGTCCTTCAAACCCTGAAATGCCGCCTCACACTCTTCAGTCCATGCCACCTTGTTAGGCTGACTAGTACGTATGAGCTCAGTCAGTGGAACCGCTCTCTCCGAAAAGTTGGGTATAAAACGTCTATACCACCCAACCAAGCCCAAGAAAGAGCGCACTTGTTTCTTGGTGGTGGGGCGCTCAACAGCCTTGATGGCCTCAACTTTCCCAACTTGAGGCCGAATGACACCCCGGCCCAACATGTAGCCAAGATACGCCGTCTCCTCCCTGGCCAGCATGCACTTTCCAGGATGGATGGTCAGGCCCGCCTCCTTCACCAAGGAGAGGACCAGTTGCAGGTGTTGCAAATGCTCCTCCCATGTGCAGCTGTATATACAAATATCATCCAGGTAGGCGGCGGCAAAGCCCTCAGTCCCCCTGAGAAGCCTGTCCATCAACCTCTGGAACGTCGCAGGCGCTCCGTGCAACCCAAAAGGGAGCACCGTGAATTGGTAATGGCCAAAAGGTGTCCTAAAGGCAGTCAGCTTCCTGCTGTCCTCAGCCAACGGCACTTGCCAATACCCCTTGCACAGGTCAATGGTGGTCAAGTACTTGGCTTTGCCAAGACGCTCGACCAAATCATCAACCCTCGGCATGGGGTAAGGGTCAAACTCAGACTGGGTGTTGACCTTCCTACAGTCCAGGCAGAACCTCAGAGTGCCGTCCTTCTTGGGAACAAAGATGATAGGACTGCTCCACTCACTGGAGGAAGGCTCGATCACCCCCAGCTCCAGCATCATGTCCAACTCATCCTTCAACACGGGCAGCAGGCTCTCTGGAACCCGGTAGCATGGCTGTCTCACCGGCCGCTGGTCTTTCAGGGTTATGCAATGCACCACCATCTCCGTCCGTCCCGGCCTCTCCACGAAGAGACCCTCGGGTAAGATGGCGGTCAACTCCTGCTGACGGTCATTGGGCAAATGGCTCAAGTCCAATGTAGAGCCTTCGCCCCAGCATGGTAAGTACTGCTCACTGTGCTCCTCCTCTTCCTCAATGGCACGGATGAACAGAGCAGACACCTCCAGCTGTTGCTCTTGACGCCCAGTCCACTTCTTCAGCATGTTCACATGGTAGACTTGGTGCTTCTTACGATCATCTGGCATGTGAATCTCGTACGTCACCGGTCCCATCCTCCTGGTAACAGTGTATGGCCCCTGCCACTTTGCCAGCAGTTTGTTCTCGGAGCTAGGCAGCAGCAACAGGACCTTGTCACCAGCCTGAAAACAGCGTGCTCTGGCCGAACGATCGTACCATGCCTTTTGTCACTCTTGTGCCTTCTGCAGATTCTCCCGTACCAGAGCAGATGCAGCAGCAAGTTTCTCCCTCATCTTCAGCACATACGAGATGATGTTCGTACCAGCGGACATCTCACCCTCCCATGTCTCTTTCAGCACATCAAGGGGACCTCGAACCTGGTGTGCATACAGGAGCTCGAAGGGGGAAAATCCTGTTGATGCCTGGGGGACTTCTCTATAAGCAAAGAGCAAGTATGGTAGCCACTGATCCCAGTCCTTGCCAGAATCTTCCACAAACTTCCGAAGCATGTTGAGAAGGGTCTGGTTGAACCGTTCAACAAGTCCGTCGGTCTGTGGATGGTAAGGAGTGGTTCTGATACGCGTAATGCCCAGGATATCATAAACCTGCTTGAGGGTTTTACTCATAAAGTTGGGGCCCTGATCGGTAAGCACTTCACGGGGTATCCCTACTCTAGAGAAGAGCTGCAGCATAGCTGTCGCAACTCGCTTAGCTGTAACATCTCTCAGGGGGAAGGCTTCGGGGTATCTTGTGGCATAATCACATATCACCAGGATGAATCTATTCCCTGACTTGCTCTTTTCAAGAGGGCCTACCGCATCAACAGCTATCCTCTCAAACGGCGTGTCAATAACAGGTAAGGGGATCAATGGAGCACGGGCAAGGTTTTTACCTCCTGACAACTGACACTGAGGACAAGACTTGCAAAATTCTTTAACATCAGAGAACAACCCTGGCCAATAAAAACGTTTGCTTACTCTCTGTAATGTTTTCAAAAAGGCCAGGTGTCCAGCCCAAGGTATAGTGTGACCCAATTCCAGTACCTGCCTACGGTACTTCTTTGGGATCAACAATTGCAGTCCATCCTCACTCTGTCTATACAGTAGCTCATTCTGCACAGTATAGCCCTCCTTACCTAACATAGGAACATAACCTACGCCTTCCTCTGCTCTCTTAAAACTCTGTGTCAGTGTAGGGTCTGCCCGCTGTTCCTCTGCCAGATTACCAGTAAAATCCCCATCTATCAATTCAGGGGGGTCAATATTCTCTGTCCGCACGTCTTTTTGACTCAAAGTGTCTTCAACAGTCTGTCTACGCCTATCACACCTCTGCTGCTTAGTCAGTGTGGACTCAACAGGAACCTCCTCGCCATAATATGGCAACTCTGTCAACACTACTTGCTGCTCCCGAGCCTGTGCTCTTGTTACAACACCACACAAAGCAGTTCTATTCACCAACTCAAGTAACACTGGAAGATCCTGGCCTAACAACACAGGATATGGCAACTTAGACACCAGTCCTACCCTTAACAAGTATGTCTGTCGCTGCACTCTGACATACACATCGGCTGTATCATGCTCACTTTTATCTCCATGTACACAAGAGATGGTCAGCTTTTCATTACCATTGCGGAACTCTAGGGGGATTAGGTCAGCTTGCACAAGTGTCTGTGAACATCCAGTATCCACCAATGCTTTAGCAAATTTACCATTTAACTCAATGGTGATAACAGGATCTCTACTCTCCAAAATATTTAAAGGAGTGGTGGGGTGGGGAACATAGCATAAATGGCTGTACTTTGACTTCCTCAGGG
Source organism: Thalassophryne amazonica (assembly GCF_902500255.1). Classification (NCBI taxonomy): domain Eukaryota; kingdom Metazoa; phylum Chordata; class Actinopteri; order Batrachoidiformes; family Batrachoididae; genus Thalassophryne; species Thalassophryne amazonica. The sequence continues at coordinate 31,058,668 of NC_047109.1, forward strand.
GGCAAGCAGGGCTCTTATGACCTTCCTGGCCACAATTATAACAGGAAATGCTCTGGGGTCTAACACGGTCTGTGGGGGGTGGTAGCGGGGCTCTACCAAGGCTATGACTATTAGCCGTACCAGAACCAACTCCCCTCCCAAACCCAACAGACTTACCCCCAATGCTCTGCTCCAGCACTCCAGCATAGCGGTAGCCTCGGGGACCTCTGTGCGCAGCCACATAGCTCTCCACCAGTACTGCGGCTTCTGCTGCAGTCTTGGGTTACGCTCCCTAACCCAGGTCCTCACATCCGGATATAACACACGTAGATACTGCTCCAGTACCAGCATCTCCATCAGGTTCTCTTTACTACTCTTCTCATATCCGGTCCACTTACAAAATAGGTCCTTCAGTCGGACATACAGCTCCTGCGGCGTCTCAGTCGAACTGATGTCCAGGGCTCTGAACTGCTGCCGATACGTCTCAGCATTGATTTCATATTTCTTCAACACTGCCTCCTTCAAGCGATCGTAGTCGGTTGTGTCATTTGGGTTCATGGCAACGAAAGCACTGCGGGCCTTCCCCGTCAACAACGGGATGAGATGCACGGCCCAGGTTGCTCTGCTCCAGCCACAAACTATGGCTAGCCTTTCAAAAGTAGTCAAGTAGTGCTCAATATTATCTGCTTCTTCCAGCTTGGCCATTTTTGGTAGATGCCCCTCGGTGGTCACAGTGGTCACTGGTGGTGGTTCAGGCGTTAAAGTGTCCAGGGATGGTGGCGGGGTTGTGGATTGGCCTGACTTCAAGTCCAGCTGCAGCTGCGTCACCTGATGCGTCAGAACCTTGACCTCCTGGGCTTGCTTGGATGCATCTCTCTCCATTCGCTCATCTCTGGCACGCTGCACTTCCATAAACGACTGGAACATCATGGCAAGTCGATCGATGGCTATGTCTATTGTGGCAAGCTGTGGAGTAGACACTCCCATCTCAATGGCGCCCCCTATTGCTCCATCTTCCTTGCCTTCAGTAGCCTTCTTCCTGGTAGCCATCTTGTCAGCTGTTTTAATTGGTCTTCTCTCCGTCTCACTCCGCTACCCACGCTTCTGACACCACATGTAGCAGGATGACCGGCGACGGAGTGGCCAAGAGACAGTTTTCCCAACTAAAAACGTTTATTTTATTTTTCTTCTTTTTCTACCTTCCAAAAATGCAGATATTTACAATGCATCCCAAGATGGACATCAAAAACAAATGAGCAAGAGTGCCAGACTATATCTATCAAAGACTCTGGGCCACTACTTACATACACGTTCACTCAAACACAACCTTCCCCTCCGATCTTCTCCCCACAACTGAGGCTCTGAGCCCTTTACAGAGTAACAGCCCCTCCCACAGGTAAATTCCATTCACAAAATAAATCAATCAACTAAATAACAATAACATAAACACAAAAATTACAACCCAAAGAAATACACACAAAATATATAAACACCCAACACCATTTCCTTTAACCAAAACTCCCTCTAAGCATAATAAAATGGAATATGAACATGACCAGATAAAACACCCCTGTCTAAAATAGTTCACTCCGCCCAACCCCGGTATTTACACTGAATGAACCATTCACTCAGTTTGCCCTAAACAAGGAAGCGCCTGCATACCAGCAACCCTGGTGAGTAAGCTTAAACTGTTACAGAAATGTTTTACCAGTGTTTTAAAGATCACTAAAACAGATGAACTTTGGTAATGAGTAACGGTATAAAATACACGTTTTAAAACGCGGTGAAAACAAACACTTTGCAACATAAGAGATGCCGGTAGGCCTTTCCCTGCACTCTTAGTCACAATACTAGGTAAACGTTATGGCAATGATGATTACTAACAATAAATAATAAACCAGGAAAATGAGAATACATACAGCTGGATGACCCATGAAACACAGTCAGCGTCCATGCAGCATAGTTGTTAACTACCAACTAATTGCTGCCCACACGCTATTGACTGCGTAAGCGTCACAGCTCAGTCTGTGACACGGAGGTCTTGAAAAATAAAGTCATATTGAGTTATGGTGTTGATTTATAAATAACATTAATACCGATAGAATAACTCCATTAATGTCAATTCTTTGCCAGCATATTGGTATGGTGTTAAAGGAAATGTTTTTTTTTTTCTTTTTCCTTTTGGGGCTGTTTGTCCTTTGCAGAGGATTGAGATGCTTCTTATACAAGCAGTTCTCTTCTGTTTGCAAAGGTTATAACTATGTGTCTGTTACAAAACTTTTAACAGGTGCGTGCTGAACTAATTTTAAAAATGCATGTTGCTGTTCAGCTTTGTTTATTTTGTTTATCGGTTTAAAAGTTATCGGACAAAAATTAATCGGAAGATAATTGGTCCGATAATGGTTTTTTAAGTTATCTAAAAAGATAATCCGATACTGAAAACATTACCTTCGATAATTATCTATTATCGGAAGTGTGCCCACCACTGATTATAAATAACTTTTTAATGATATGAGATAGAAACTTACTTTTTTTTTTGCTGAAAAATTAACTCCGCAGACTTTCGAGCCACCGTTCACCATCTTTGTACTCCTCATAGAAGCTGTGTGATGACGTGAGCAATGTGAGTGTCCAATTGGAATTGGTTCACCGGCACATGGTTTTCCAAAATCCAATCATAGGGCAGATTCACCTCACGTGACACACCAAAGAATGTTTTAAGGAGTGATGTGTTACTAGTTTATTATAGTTTGCTGTGTGTTTTGAATAAATATGTGTGGAAAATTATTTCCGCTTTACTTTCTCCTTTCTTATTTCTGATTGTAAACCTTTATTACATTTATAAATCACAACTATAGCATATATATTTTGAAAGTACAGGTTGTCCTGAAAAAAGAGACATAAAACGTGATTGTAGGATGCAGGGAGAGCTGCTAACAGCAATAATAAAACATTTATGCAGGCGAGTGAACTGTCCAAAAAAATGCCCACGGGCCTCAGAGGGTTAACCACTGAATCTGAAACATGACGGTAGATGCGTGAAACGATGTGGAATAAGTCTCTTTGCCAAAGGGTATTCCATGTGATGTCAGTGCCTTATGGCCTTGGAGGAGGTTTGCGCTCTGAGTGCTTCTAGTTTTTTGCTGGACCGAGGAAAGCAGAATCATGAAACACGGGATGTGTGTTATGTGTCGGACGCAGCTCGGAGAACCGACCAGCGTTTGAAGGACCCAGTATGAAATAAGCAGAGCACGGTACAAAGGCTAACTGAATTTAATACATAACAGTGATACAAAAATAACAGAAAGTGCGGTCTGGCGTGGTGCGCTCCCAGCAGCGCTAACGGTCCGGAGCCAGAAGCTGTTCGGACCCAAGGACCCCGCCGACACCCCCCAGGTGGCCGCAACAAACCGAGTCTGTGAAAGAAGGAACCATTATGTGAGTCCACACTCTACACACAGAGAGAACACTTAAAGGTGTACAAACAGCAAACACTTCCTGGCTTGATTACTAATCAACTTCCCAACCTGCAGGCATGGAACATCCAGTTCACATAACTCCACTGCAGTGGAAGCCGATACATGACTAACATACAGCTCAATATAAAAAGGTGTGAGGGACACCACATTTACTGACTGTATAAATGTTAGTCACAAAATCTAACGTACCTCAGGAAGTGTGCTGACGAGCGTGAGACCTCACCCCCTCCTCTTTCACAGACCGTGCATCAAACCCTGGACGTTCTCTGCATCCACTGATGATGAAATGGCTCCCGAGACGTCTGGTCACAAGGTCGAGTCTCTGGCAAATACACACTGTATACTCCAGTCTTAAATGCCACCATGTTCCAATCCATATAGATGCACCTCAGCTGTGAGTCCTGACGAGCCGCAGGTGATCAGGGTGAGGTCCTGATAACCTCAGCAACACAGCCACTCAGTCCCAAATGCAAGCCACCTGGAAAGAAAAACAAAAGACAGAAACAAAAAGGCAGCCAGGCCCCCCAGCCATACAACAATGTGATGGGAATCTGTCCGTTGTGCCAGTGGATGGTAGTCACATGAGGGTTTCCTTGATATTGAGAGTGGTGTGGAGCTGTTTCTGAGCCATGGGAAGGATGTAAATTTCGGGAAACATCATCAGTATTGTACCTCTGAATCAGGTGTTTCGGCCGTTCAGCACTAGACACCCTCGTCAAAAGTCACCAGCTGCAGGGTGATCAAGCCTGAGCTTGTGTCCCATGCCCAGTCATGAAAATTGCCTGGTTCTTTAGATGGCATAGACCACGGGACAATGCTGGGCAGGGGTGTCCTCTTCCCTGAGTCAAGCCTGGAGTTAACGTCATATCTTGTTCACCCTCCTTCTGGACGGTTCTGACCTAGGTTCTCAAGCAGGGTATGGGGTGGTGGGGGTTATGTTGCTGTTCTTTGAACCCAGCAAGGATCCTTCTGCTTGGCCCATATCCACTGGCTGCAATCAGACTGATCTGATTATCTGCCGCAGAGCCTGACTATGTATACCAAGGAGTTTCAGCAGCCTGATGGTGGTACAAGCCACAAACCCTCTGCATCCCACTTAAACCTGATAGACTTTCGCATTCCATCCTTGTAAAGCCTCGGTTGCCAGTTCGGTGTAGCGCAGTTTTTGCGCTTGTCGGCCTCTTCAGTTGAGCTCTCCCATAGAACTGTGAGTTCTATGATGTAAACAGACTTCAGTGAGGGGGACCAAAATACCAAGTCTGGCCTAAGGGTGGTGGCTACAATCTCAGGTGGAAAGATTAGTTGCTGGACAATATCAACCAGCATCTTCCAATCCCGGGCCATGGGTAGCTGTCCAGCTTCTGGTTTGGTACCTCATGTGTTGTACCATTCAGAAGAAAAGGTCACCACACCTGGATGACTTCAGCAGCTTCAGACTGTTGGCACTGACATCGCATCTGATGAAGACCATGGAAAGGCTGGTCCTTGGACATCTCTGCTCCCTGGTGAAATTATCAATGGATCCACTTCAGTTTGCATACTAGCCTGACATCAGCGTGGACAATGCTGTTATCTACCTCCAACATAGAGCTATCTCTCACCTGGAAAAGCCTGGGAGCACTGTGAGAATTATGTTTTTGATTTCTGAAGTGCTTTCAATACCACACAGTCGGTGATTCTGAGGGACAAGCTTGAATTGGATCTTGTACTACCTCACAGAATGACCATAGTAGGTAAGGGCTAGGGACTGTGTCTCTGAAATGGTCATCTCCAGAATGGGGGCCCTGCAAGGAACCATCTTGGCTCCCTTTCTCTTCACCCTCTACACTGCAGACTTCATGTACAACTCTGTCAGCTGTCACCTGCAAAAGTTCTTTGACGACTCTGCAATTGTTGGCCTCATCACTGATAAGGATGACAGAGAGTACAGAGGGGTGACCTAAGACGTGGTGGATTGGTGTCAGTGGAACTGCCTCCACATCAATGTGGGGAAAACCAAAGAGCCGGTGGTGGACTTCTGCAGGCACAGACACTCTCCACCGACACCAGTGAAGACCAGGTAATGGACAGTGAGATAGTGAACTCTTATAGGTGTTAACCTGAATCCAGAAAGATCAAAGAGGGCACAGGTTTCTTTGACTGAATACAGATGGGATGAGTTAATCAATGAAATCACCTGGTGGAGTTGATGGTTACAAAGAAACCTGTATCCTCTTTGCCCTTTCTGGAGTCAGGTTAACGCCTATGGATTCTTACAAGTACCTGGGTGTTCACCTAAACAATAAACTGGACTGGTCAAACAACACTGCTGCAATTTATAGAAAGGCCAGAGCATATGCTCGAATTTAAGGACTCAGGTCCTTTTGAATGCAGGGGGCACTCTTAGGGACCTTCTTTCACTCTGTAGTGGCATTAGCCATTTTTTTACAGAATGGTCTGCTGCAGCAGCAGTATTACAAGTGCTGAGAGGAGGAGACTTGACAAAGTGATTAGGAAGACCAACACTGTCCTGGGAAGTCCCCTGGACTCAGTGCAGGAGGTCAGAGAAAGGAGGATCAATAACAGGCTGCTCCACCCAAAGTGCATGAAGGAGCAAAACCGCAGGCCCTTCCGTCATGCTGCTGGCAGACTCCACAACCAGAACTGTTACCAGTAGACCAGCAGACCATTCAAATCACTCATATCATGAATACCATTATAGTAACAATATTTCAGCCATTTGCAATAATAGACAGACATTCTGTGCAATAATGCTTACAATACAATGCTTAACACTTACTTACTTGCAATAATACACTCGTGTACAACATCACTTGAACATTCATGCAATATTACAGAACATTCTTCCTGCTTGTATATAGTGTAATTTATTCAACTGTATATATTGATATTCTGCACAGAACCTGACGTCCGTATTTTTGTAATTATTTTTCTTTTACCTTATTTTTGCATACTTGCACTGTTGTACTGTGATTGTCCCTGTGCTGCTTTAACATTGTAAATTTCCCCGTTGTGGGACTACTAAAGGATTGTCTGATCTTATCTTATATTATATTATGCTGTTTAATTGTAAATTATTTATGGGAATGTGCAATATACTGATGAATGTTCCATAGGCATGCCAGCAGTGTACTGTTTTGTTGTTTTTATTGATTTTTGAGACAGAAATGTTTGCAAAGCACTTGAAGTCCAAGACAAATTTCCCTTTGGTGACAATAAAGTGCATTGTATCGCATCGTATCATATCGTATCATATCGTATCTTATCACAAAACAGAGTCCAAGTTGAAAATGGTTCATCTTCCTGTTATGATTTGTATTAATTGAACCTAAAATAGACAGTAACCACACAAGAAATAAAAATAAGTAATTTTACACAGGAGCACACCTTATATCTTTAAAGCTCAAGTGAAGCATCGTAGGTCCTGATTAGCATTTGGCTGGGAAGCCACTTCAGGACAGCAGGAGCAGTGACCATGTTTCTCCACGTAGAACCATGGGTGCATCAGGAAGGGCAGCTGACATACAACCCCTGGCAAAAATTATGTATTCACCGGCCTCGGAGGATGTTCATTCAGTTGTTTAATTTTGTAGGAAAAAAGCAGATCACAGACATGACACAAAACTAAAGTCATTTCAAATGGCAACTTTCTGGCTTTAAGAAACACTATAAGAAATCAGGGAAAAAAAATTGTGGCAGTCAGTAACGGTTACTTTTTTAGACCAAGCAGAGGAAAAAAAAATATGGAATCACTCAATTCTGAGGGAAAAATTATGTAATCATGAAAAACAAAAGAACGCTCCAACACATCACTAGTATTTTGTTGCACCACCTTCTGATGGAAAAAAAGTCCTTTTCATTCCGCCATTTCCTGACAATGAAAATCCGACGAGGGGGCGGGACCACTCCTTCCACAAGGCGTGCTCACAGGCGAATGACGTCACCGACAGGCTTGGAAAAACTCACGCATGTGCACGAGGGTTCAAGCATGTCTGACGTAAAAACATATGAATGAAATCCATATAGTTTTTGAAAAAAATAAAAAGGACCGTTACTTTATGGACACACCACGTATTTCTTATTTATAAGAAATGTATATATTTCTTCATCCAAGCATGTCCTTGGAGAGAGAGAGGGAAAAAGAGAGGGAGAGGGCACTGAGGTACCTGCCTCAGCTAAACCCTGTTCTTTGTGTATTTCTGTGGCTTGTTGGAGAGAGAGCTTCCGTGACAGAAGTCACGATCCCCTGAGCTCCTGAAATTTTTGTTAAAAACTAGTAACTTCAAAGTGGAACAAACAAATATTTTTGCAAAGATCTGGGGCCTCATGTACAAAGGCGCATGAATTTCCTACAAAAACATGGCGTACACACAAAAATATTCAGATGTATCAAAGTGTGCTTCGGCATGGATCCATGCATGTTCCATTTGTACATCCCAATCAACATGGAATTGAGTGCACATGCACCAAGCTCCTCCATTTCCACGCCCCTATTTAAATAGGCAAATCCATGTAAATAGGCTCTGGAGCTGGGATTCCCCACACAACCAGTCAGTCAACATGAACACAGACAAGAAATTAACCGGAGTGTGTGCTGGGAATGACGTGGAGACACGCAGGGCATGTCATTTTGGACCACAGCAGCACGTCTGAGATGGACTCTCTACACCCACAGCGATCAAAGGGAATAATGTGATTATTAACCAGCAGATGACAAAGTAAAACCTCGTAAATCATTCTAAAGTCAGTTTTAAGCAAAAACAAGGCTGTTTTAAGCAGAAAAAGAAGGCAATAATTGGCGAGCCGTTATTGGCGCTCTGAAATGATGTAGGCGTTGCAGCAGCTGCTGTATGCTCTGATCAGTCCCCCGTCTTTTACTGTGAAATAATGCTGAATTTATGTGGAAATGATTGTTGTACAAAAGCTTCAGATATCTGTTGCTGAGCTAGATGATGACTGGAGTACAGTTTTAAGAAGAAACAAGGCGATAATCAGTGAAATGATGGTGACGCTCAGAAATGACGCTTCTGATCTCCGAAATGACACATGCACAGTGAAGGTGGGGTGGACCGATTTTTAGGGGGGGCTGTTCAGTCTGTGACACCGACTTGCTTCCAAAATGCAGTGGAGTGTTCCATGCCTTAATATGTATTTGTGGTGAAAATTTGGTGAGAATCCGTAAAGTAGTTTTGACGTAATCCTTCAAAGCCTATATAAACTGAAACTTGATCCAGAATCTGGCCTAATATGTATCTGTGTTCAAAATTTCATAAAAATCTGTGTAGTAGTTTTGATGTAATCCTGCTAAAAGACAGACAGATAAATAAATAAATGCCAATAATTTTATTATATTCTTGGCAGACATAATAATAAACAGCAGATTTGAATGTGCACATGCCCAAATGTGCCTGCACTGGTTTTTGTTTGGAACAGTTACACAAACTATTCACCCATGCAGCCATCCATTGTGCACCGTGCCAGCTTCTCGCCTGTTCCCAAACCAACCCAATGCATTTGCGCATCAGTGATTTGTACATTGATGGAGTTAAATAGTTTTCCTTTTAACAAAAACAAATTCATTATGTGCTGGCACCACTCTCGATCGTTGCAGATTGCGCTTTCATGTTGGAATTGTTGGGAAGGTGTCGTAGCACGGACCCACAACAGGGGGCGCAAATGAACGGACAATGAATAAGCCAAAAAGTAACAATTTAATGTTGTGACAACACACAACTAAATACACAAAATTTGCAAAGTCAATTAACACCAGGTGACGTGTGGGCAGGCTCGAAGATAGAAGACCCCCGACGAGAGAGAAGCCGCGTCCCACACGGCTTCCACCACCAACGGTCTGAAGAACACCGGAGCCGCCAAGTCCCGAGTCCCCAGGTGGCCTCTGTCTTCGGCTGTCGACCCTGGTACTGCTGGCAGAAAGCAAAGACAAGATGAATGAGTGTGAGTCCGCACACTCAGTAATCCACAGTCTGCACACAGTTAAGAGGGAGCACCTCCACCTCCAATCACACACTCGTGCAGCTCCTGTTTAATCCACTTATCTGGTTTGGGGTGTGAGGCGAAGCCGTCGCTGTCACACCAAACGCCAATCCCACAGATAATGACGAACACCACAGGATAACGGCTGCAAAAGAAGTTCAGGTTATCACTCAACGGTTTGAGTCAGCAGAGAAATTACCTCTTCGGTAGTCGATTTCTCGGCGAGGAAGTGGAGTTGCAGTCCGGCCGTTATGGTGATGATGATGAACGAGTGACAGCTGGTGCAGAGGATGAATGACAGCTGTCACTTCTTCTGGGTCTGGCGCCCTCTCGTGCTTGGAGCCCGCACTCCAAGCAGGGCGCCCTCTGGTGGTGGTGGGCCAGCAGTACCTCCTCTTCAGCGGCCCACATAACAGGAATGTGATGATCACATTCCAACATGAAAGCATACCTGGCTGACGTTTGGGTGAATGCGTCCCACACAGCTGGCATGGCTCGGTGCAAGGCTGACAGGCACACATTTGAATGATCGGCCAGCTTGCGCTGGATTGCCCCTGTTGCCAGGAAGCCCTGTGTGGTCACCACCTGTGTGGGCACAGACAACTCCCAACTCCTTGCCATATTGCGGTCTCGGCTTGCTGTGTTCTGCGCACAACTCCAGTAACAGTGACCTTGGTAATCGAAATTTGCTCATGAACCAGTTATCATCATTTGCAAGTAAAGCCTTGCATTCCTTGAATACACACTCACCTCAGATTACACCATTTGCAAGCTCCTCTAACAACACTAATTCAGCCATTGTTAGTGCCATTTTACGCATCAGTTTATGCATGTTTTTATATCCACCCTTAATATAACTAAGGCAAAGCCTTGAGCCGAACATCAATGAAGGTTGATATAAATATATTTTGTCGATTTTATGTAATACACTATAGTTCAAAATTGCTTGAGTGTATGAAGGTCTTGAGATGAAGGTACTTTAAATAGACTGACACAATATGTTCATGATGAACTATTGTACGCTTTAATGATACATACGAGGTCTATTAGAAAACAAACCGACCTTTTTATTTTTTTCAAAAACTATATGGATTTGAATCACGTGCGATTACATCAGACAAGCTTGAACCCTCGTGCGCATGCGTGAGTTTTTTCACGCCTGTCGGTTGCGTCATTCGCCTGTGGGCAGGCTTTGAGTGAGCACTGATCCACCCCTCCCGTCGGAATTCCTTTATTACTATCGCTTTAAGGCCTGCCCATGGAGCCGGACGGCGCGCCGCGCCCCGAGCCGCCGTCGTCAGCCTGTTTCAAGCTGAAACCTTCCAAATTTAAGCCTCTGTTGACCCAGGACGTCATGAAAGAGCAGAGAATTTTCAGAAGAGGTCGGGATCAGCAGTTTATCCACAGACATTCCACTGTTAAAGGAGATTTTGTAATGAAAGACGTGCGGACGGATTCGCGCGTCGGCACGCAGCCGCTCATCGCACGGCGCCACAGGAAAACACCTCCGTGTTGATAACCATTCGTAAGATTCAGGCGGTTTTCGATGGCTTTCAGTCGAGTGAGTATCCGAGAAACAGCTGGGCATGTTCAAACTTGTCCTGTGAGACTTCCAACGGAGGTGTTTTGCTGACAGGCGTGAAAAAACTCACGCATGCGCACAAGGGTTCAAGCTTGTCTGACGCAATCACACGTGATTCAAATCCATACGAGGGCTGTCAATAAAGTAACGGTCCTTTTTATTTTTTTCAAAAACTATATGGATTTCATTCATATGTTTTTACGTCAGACATGCTTGAACCCTCGTGCGCATGCGTGAGTTTTTCCACGCCTGTCGGTGACGTCATTCGCACTCCTTGTGGGAGGAGTCGTCCAGCCCCTCGTCGGAATTCCTTTGTCTGAGAAGTTGCTGAGAGACTGGCGCGTTGTTTGATCAAAATTTTTTCTAAACCTGTGAGACACATCGAAGTGGACACGGTTCGAAAAATTAAGCTGGTTTTCAGTGAAAATTTTAACAGCTGATGAGAGATTTTGAGGTGATTCTGTCGCTTTAAGGACTTTTCACGGTGCGAGACGTCGCGCTGCGCTCTCAGGCGGCGTCATCAGCCTGTTCAAGCTGAAAACCTCCACATTTCAGGCTCTATTGATCCAGGACGTCGTGAGAGAACAGAGAAGTTTCAGAAGAAGTCGGTTTCAGCATTTTATCCGGATATTCCACTGTTAAAGGAGATTTTTTTAATGAAAGACGTGCGGACGGATCCGCGCGTCGGGACGCAGCCGACGCGGTGCGGCGGCACAGGAAAAACACCTCCGTGTTGATAACCATTTGTAAAATCCAGGCGGCTTTTGATGGCTTTCAGTGGAGTGAGTATATGAGAAATTGTTTAACAGGCAGGACATGTTCCAACTTGTCCTTAAGGCTTTCAACAGAGGTGTTTTTCCTGTGGCGGAGCGTCGCGGCGGCTGCGTCCCGACGCGCGGACCCGTCCGCACGTCTTTCATTAAAAAAATCTCCTTTAACAGTGGAATATCCGGATAAAATGCTGAAACCGACTTCTTCTGAAACTTCTCTGTTCTCTCACAACGTCCTGGATCAATAGAACCTGAAATGTGGAGGTTTTCAGCTTGAACAGGCTGACGACGGCGGCTGAGAGTGCTGAGCGACGTCTCGCACCGTGAAAAGTCCTTAAAGCGACAGAATCACCTCAAAATCTCTCATCAGCCGTTAAAATTTTCACTGAAAACCAGCTTAATTTTTCGAACCGTGTCCACTTCGATGTGTCTCACAGGTTTAGAAAAAATTTTGATCAAACAAAGCGCCAGTCTCTCAGCAACTTCTCAGACAAAGGAATTCCGACAAGGGGCTGGACGACTCCTCCCACAAGGAGTGCTCACAGGCGAATGACGTCACCGACAGGCGTGGAAAAACTCACGCATGCGCACGAGGGTTCAAGCATGTCTGACGTATAAACATATGAATGAAATCCATATAGTTTTTGAAAAAAATAAAAAGGACCGTAACTTTATTGACAGCCCTCGTATAGTTTTTGAAAAAAATAATAAGGTCGGATACTTTTCTAATAGACCTCGTACATGTGGATTTATTAAAGGTATTCATGAAAATTTCATTGCTAAGTAGAATATCAAGAACAGAAACTTCTGTAATCTTGAAATCGATTTATTGAATAGTCAGTTTAATTTACAACAACAGTAAATAATAGTTTATGGTGCCAACATTAATGAGCGAAGCCCCTCACCATCTCACCATTTAGGTCCTTTAGACTTTTTCAGTAAAATGGCTCTGGGGAGCATTAGCCTTCAGCTTCTGTGGGGGCTTTGCCACCCAGACCACCCCACCAGGGCCCCCTTGACCCCCCACCATTTTAAGCATTTTCCTTTATTTGCCTCTCACATGCCTGAAAGCTCCTCACCATCTCACCATGTCATTTAGGTCCTTCAGACTTTTTAAACTCTAAGCCTTCAGCTTCTGTATCCGAATGGGTGGGGACAACGGCAGTGTTGCCCCAGTTACTTTGTAAAAGTAATCCAATTACTGATTACTCCTCAAAAAAGTAACTTATTTTACCAATTACTCAATTTTAAAAGTAACAAAGTTAAATTACTAGTTACTTTATTAATTACTTTCAGTAGCTTCCAATTTTGCCAATACTCACTTTATAGTGACCCTTCCTTGACTTCAATGAACATAATTACCTGTTTTATAAAACATAAAATAAAGTCAGTCTTTCTTGACCTCAGATTTAACTGTTGACAGCATTGTAATGGTAAAATCTAGAATTTCTAACTTACATTGTTTATAAATATAACTATTAAATTATTTCTAACATTTAAATTCTAGTTGTTGAAATTATTATTATTATAAGTAGCAGTAGTATGAAAAAAAATATCTTCAAAAGTGGATCTTTAATTGAGGGGTGTTGTGGAGGCTGCGTACATTCTCCCCACACCCCCTCTCCACTGGATTTGCCCCTGGTTTGCCGTCTAAGCAAGAAGAATGCATCCTGTGTATTTATGCAGACAGCACAACCACTTAGACAAGTAAGTTTTTTTAATCATGTCATCCTCAGAAAGACACTTTAGGTGCATTTGGGTGGAAAAAAAGCATTAGTATTTGCTGTTAATGTGTAACGGGTCTTCAGCTGTTTTTAGCGAGGAGGCACACTGACCGGCTCAGAGTTTTCAAGAAAAAAGCGTAAAAATGTCTTTGTAAATCTCAGTGCAGGTGTGCTCCCGTCTTGCACAAAGCAGCAGGGGCCTCATGTATGAAGACTTGCGTGGATTTCCTACTGAATCTTGGGAATCAGGGTCATTTCTGATCCTACGTTATCTTTTGACCTCCACATTAGAGCCATTACGAGGACTGCTTTCTTTCATTTGTGAAATGTAGCGAAGATTCATCCCATCCTGTCTATGGTTAATGCTGAGACTCTGATAGATGCATTTGTTTCTTCAAGATTGGGCTATTGTAATGCTCTATTTTCTGGTTTGTCGCAGTCCAACATTAGGGGTCTTCAACTGGTTCAAAATGCTGCTGCCAGACTTTTCACTCGAGGCAGAAGGTTTGACCACATTATGCCCATTTTGGCATCTCTTCACTGCCTTCCTGTCACTGCAAGATCGGATTTTAAGGGCCCGATCCCACTGGCGTTTAGGAGGATTTGTGTATGGATTGCCCACAAAATTGCCTCATATTCACTTAACATCCGCAATATGTGTGAAACATGCTTTTATGAGTCGGCCGACACCCGCATACGTCCGTAATTATCCACAGAGGCACATTTTTCTGTTACCAGGATTTTTGAGCTGCACAAAATTTCGGCTGCGGATGACATCCGCCTTACATACTCCATACAAACTCAGTACATACTCCATACATACTCAATACATACTCAATACATAATCTATGCACTGTATATTCGCCGTCATCTGCTGATATCCGCAACTGACAGTGATTTGCGGCTTGGCAGCAGACTGGAACAGTGCGTAAAACGGATATTTTGCGTGCCCATCATGTCCACATCATGAACCAAATTAATTTGTAATGACTGCATACAGATTGGCCACGAATAAAGCGTTTTTATTACATCTGCTTTGCATCTGATTTGCGGCAGATGCAAATCAGATGCGCTGTGTTCACAGCTGGACGCCGTTCTTTGTTCTACCGGCTGCCACGCACTCTGCGCTGGATGCTGCGTATATAAAATAATTATTTTGTGGCGGATTAATCATTTTATTCTGCAAACTGGCTGTTGAAAACGGCTCTAATCACCTCCTGAATCACAGAGGAAGCTGCAGCTGGGCTGTGCAGAAAGCATTTTGAGCTGTCTAAAAAGGTAATTATTTGACTTGTTTACATTGTCAAGTAATTAATAAATTTTAATTGATTTTGACACGCCAACATATCCACCATGCCCAAGACCAAAGAGCTGTGTAAGGACATTGTAGACCTGCACAAGGCTGGGATGGGCTACAGGACAATAGGCAAGTGGCTTGGTGAGATGGCTACAACTGTTGGAGTAATTATTACAAAATGGAAGAAACACAAGATGACTGTCAATCTTCCTCGGTCTTGGACTCCATTCAAGATCTTGTCTCATGGGGTAAGGATGATTCTGAGAAAGGTCAGGAATCAGCCCAGAACTACATGTCAGGATGTGTCGCAAAGATTACCATTAGTAACACATGCTGTAATGGTTTCAAATCCTGCAGGGCACCTAAGGTCCCCCTGCTCATGCCAGCACATGTCCAGTTCCATTTGAAGGTTGCCAGTGACCATCTGGATGATCCATAGAAGGCATGGAGAGAAGGTCATGTGGTCAGATGAGACCAAAATAGAGCTTGATGGTATCAACTCTACTTGCCGTGTTTGGAGGAAGAAGAAGGATGAGTACAACCCCAAGATAGGGTGGCCAGATGTCCTACTTTTTGCCACAAATTTTAAAAATGCATGTTTCAAACACGCATTTCAAAACTGAAGCCAGACTGTCAATAACAATGCCGAAACCATCTCAATTTGTGGCAAAAAGGAGAACATCTGCCCACCCTACCCCAAGAACACTATTCCAACTGTGAAACATGGGGGTGGAAACATTATAATTTGGGGGTGCTTTTCTAGAAAGGGGAGAGGACAACTGCACTGTATTGAAGGGAGGATGGATGGGGTCATGTATCATTAGATCAACCTCCTTCCCTCGGTAAGAGCATTGAAGATGGGTTGTAGCTGGGTCTTCCAGCATGACAGTGACCCGAAACACACAGCCAGGGCAAGTAAGGAGTGGCTCCATAAGAAGCATTTCAAGGTCCTGTAGTGGCCTAGCTCAGTGGTGTCCAAACTATTTCAGAAAAGGCCAAGAGGTTGCTGGTTTTCCTTGCAGCCACTGACTTCAGCAGGTGATTTCACTGATTAACATCCCTTTGAGCAGGTGGGATGAGTTCATCAGTGAACTACAAGAAATATCTGACCTCTGTAAATGCAACCAAATGTTTCTGTACCAAATATTAAGTTCTGTTTTTCTATTGTATAAAATACTTTTTTCATGCAATAAAATACAAATTATTTAAAAATCATACAATGTGATTTTCTGGATTTTTTTTTTTTTAGATTCTGTCTGTCACTCACAGTCAAAGTGTACCTATGATACAACATTCAGACCTCTCCATTCTTTGTAGGTGGAAAAACTTGCCAAATTGACAGTGTATCAAATACTTATTTTCCGCACTGTATCTTTGGGCAGTTTTGTCCATTCCTCTTTGCAGCACCTCTCAAGTGCCATCAGGTTGGATGGGGAGCATCAGTGCACAGCCATTTTCAGATCTCTCCAGAGATGTTCAATCGAATTCGGATCTGGCCTCTGGCTGGGTCACTGAAGGATATTCACAAAGTTGTCCTAAAGTCACTCCTTTGATATGTTGGCTGTGTGCTTAGGGTCACCATACTGCTGAAAGATGAACCGTCACCCCAGTCTGAAGTCAAGAGCGTTCTGGAGCAGGTTTACATTAACGATGTCTCTGTACATTGCTGCATTCATCTTTCCCTCAGTCCTCACTAGTCTCCCAGTTCCTGCTGCTGAAAAAAAATCCCTACAGCATGATGCTGCCACCACCATGCTTCACTGTAGGGATGGGATTGGCTAACCTCCAAACATGGCGGCTGGCATTCACACCAAAGCATTCAATCTTTGTCTCATCAGATGAGAGAATTTTGTTTCTCATTGTCTGAGAGTCTTTCAGTTGCCTTTTGGCAAACTCAAGGCGGGCTGCCGTGTGCCTTTTACTAAGGAGTGGCTCAACTGTGGAACCATATATATCAACAGGTCTGTACCTTTTCAAATCATGTCCAATCAACTGAATTTACCCGGGCTGGACTCCAACTAAGCTGTGGAAACATCTCAACTATGATCAGTGGAAATAGGATGCATCTGAACTCAATTTTGAGCTTCATGGCAAAGGCTGTGAATACTTATATACATGTGATTTCTTAGTCTTAAAATAAATAGTCTTAAAATATTTAATAAATATGCAAAAAAAAAAACTTTTCACATTGTCATTATGGGGTATTGTGTGTAGAATTATGAGGGAAAAAAAGTTCCCTCATGGAATAAGGCTGTAACATAAAAAAAAATGTGGAAAAAGTGCAGTGCTGTGAATAATTTCGGGATGCACCGTATGGTGTATTGTTTGAAATGTAATGTACAGGTTCATTTCAGGGTTGTCCAACCACAATTTGCTAATTTGTGATGGATTTAACATAAAGCATAACCAGAAACACTAAACATCAAATCAACCAGTGTTTCTCCCTTTAAGACACTGGTTTTTCAAATGGTTTTTGCGCACAAAAAGGCAGATGTTTTCTGGCAATGACACAGATGGGTGAAAAAGCAGGCAAAGGTACCACAATACATTCACCTGTTACAACCACTACTATGCCTATATTACATTCCATGGATGTAAGGTGCAGCAATTTCAGACGGATGCTACACTCAAATTACTGAATAAATGCAAGTCCATGGTCTCCAGGTCCATACCAAGACTGGCTGCCTGCAGCACTTTTAAAAGGTACAATACAAACTGTTCATTCTGACAAAAATCTGAAATGGGCTGTGATGCACTCTTTTGGTACATTGTGATGTAGAAGGATTGAGTTAAGTTTTTTTTTTTTCTGTTGAGGTCGGTGTGTATTTGTATTAGTGAAACTCTACTTACATTTAAGGGATGTGAGTCCTGGGTAGGGTTGGGCATCGAGAACCGGTTCTTTCCGGGTATCGTTAAGAAATTATTCGATCCACTGATATCAATAGCCTTTTGGCTTAACGATTCCCTTATCAGTCCTTCAGCGTGGCAATTGTTTGAGGATGATTGTCGGGAAACTGATCATTCCTCTCTGTTGATTACAGACCCTGCAGCGGCTCTGTAATCAACCGTTTCTGCAGCGTGACTTCACTTTGAAGTGTGAACCAATGAAGCAATGCTTTAATCGGCTAGCTCGTGATTCTTTGATTCACTGCTCTTCAGAAGCGGCAAGTCCTCTTCTTAACCCCTCTCAAAGCCATTAAAATATGTCAATCGTGAGTCACGTTTGTGTGGATTAAAGTCACTAACTGGGACTCTTGTCTTGTTGCAGTCAAGAAGGATTCAAGGATTCAAAAGAAGCTTATTGTCATATGCACATAGGAACATGTTCCCTGCACAATGAAATGTACTGCATTTTTACCCATCCTAATTGCCAGTTAGGAGCAGAGGTCACCTTTTTTGGCACCCGGGGACCCAGCTCCAGATGTATATCCCTGCCCTAGGTCACGAGCAGGGCTGAGCAAACCTTGACCAGCCTCATGACACACTTAACAAACAACAACACACATAAGCCGGTCCGATACATGAACACATATAAAAGCACACACAAGGAAAGAATTGGGAAAAGAAAAACCTCCATTGCTGCTGCGTTGAACTCCCGCAGCACCACTGGATAGCAAAAAAAAAAAAAAGCCCATAGCACAGAAAAACAGTCATAACAAAAAAAAAAAAAACAATCACAACAGACGACAGACAACAGCCGAGACTTGGATGTGTCCAGACAGACAGCCCGGAAAGGCTGCCCTTGAGGCGCCATCGACAGGCCTTACCTGTCCATCCTGGGGGTGGGACCCCAGTCCTGAACCAGTCCACCAGAGTCTCAAGGTCCCACAGTCAACATCTCAGGACTGGGAAGGGAGGGAGGGAGGGGAAGACAAAGAGGCGGGGGAGACGACGAGCAAAGCTATCAGGAGTGTTCTTCGGGGGGAGGATTTTATCCCAGCGGCCTTGAAGGACAGCTGGTGTTTGGAAACCAAATAGATACCCACATTAACAGACACCTGGCAGATTCCACAGTCTGAAACTTCAGAGTGGCTCCCAAATACATCTGAATAGAGGAGATGTGGTCTTACTGACGATCAAAGCGGTTTTCCAGTGCAGCCATTCTCCCCGAGATGGATTCCAACATGCGGTTGACACCCGCCGACTGAACTGACACTGCCCTTCCAATCAAATCAATCATGTGGGGCAGCCTGGACGGGCCAATTAATGTCGCCTCCACCTTCTTAATTTTCCGGTAAACCAGTGCTGTGGCCGCTCCACACAGCAGAAACCTGGTCACCACAGCTCCAAATAAGTAAACATTTTCAACGTCCTCCACAGACAACGTGTACAGGCACATGACTTGCCACCTCCGCCAGCTGTCCATCACGTAACCCGCCACATGTGTCCCGGCAGGACAGGTCGGGTACCAATAGTATCAATTGTGTTCAGAGACCACTTGATCAGATCCATTTTGCCGTTTCCAGAGAAGCAGGGCTGGCAGCCTCACAGACAAAACACGCTACAGTAGCAGGAAAGTTGGGGAGGGAGGAGGAGATAAAAATGCGACCGTCCTGACCAAGAGCAAGAAGCCAAAAAAAAAGTGAAGAAGTGACAATTGTCCTCCGTTCTGTTGCCATAGCTCCAAACGCTGCATGGCTCTCTGCCAAGATAGAGTCCGCTCGGAATTAATAACTTCAAAATGAATTGCCGCTTCAATTAAAACGACACCTCTTTCCCAAAGCTGTAATACAGACAACAAACTACAATTGACTAAAACTTTTTTCCTCCCAAAATGAGACATCCTGCATTCTTTATGAATTACATCCTGATATGCAGCACAGCTCAGATGTATGGAGAGACATTCGTGCCAATAATGTCTGAAAGGAAATGCTTTTGACAAAAACTACAGATTTTGCTTATTTCTATTTATGTCCAGAGATCAAGGATCCACCATGTAGAGTTTATTATGTCCAAAGTTTAAGGATCCAGTGACCAATTACATATTTATTTACTTTAAGACTCAATAAAATGTTGTTGACATAGAAAACCTGTCAAGCCTACTTTAGTGCACAGAAAATTCCCAAGTGGTATCGATAAGGGAATCATATGTACACTGGTAGTGTTAATTTAACACTGTCAACGTTAGTTTTACACTGGTGATTTTAATGTGTAGGAAAATAAAGCAACAATCATGAATCCACAGAGGAAGTAACAAAAGTAAACAGATGATCAGAATGCAATCCACATAAACAAATATGGAAATACGAAAGCAACAAAAGAACCGAACGAGGCAAATGAGATCTATAACCTAACTGAAGCATCACAACAGCAGAACAAAATAGTACAATGATAAGTACAGTGATTACGTGGCATAACAAACAGTAACGGAGAACACGGGGAAACAAACAAGAACAGTAGGGGTGGGACCCTCAGACAGATGAGCTGTCAGACGTCGTGCACTGCTGTCAGGTGTAACCAAGACAACTGCACATGGCCAAAGAACGGGAAGGCAAGACAAAGACAGAATGCTCATGCACACACACACACATGCCCACATACAGAGAGCCAGAGAACAAGAATACACATGCACATACAGGAACTGGGACACGCAGGTGGACACAAACACTAGGAGTGCGCCTACACACACACACACACACACACACACACACACGGAAATGCTTTTCACAAAAAGTACAGATTTTGTTTATTTCTATTTATGTCCAGAGATCAAGGATCCACCATGTAGAGTATTCAGTATTGATGCACCTGTGCATCAGTACTGAAGACCACAGCAACTGAAAAAGGCAAGGACACGCCCACATTTAACGTGGCTGCGACAGAGAACTGACTACTTGCAGGAAGGTGGGGATGGAGCAGATGTCTGCCTGGACTGTGGCCAACCAGTACCAAGGGTGGTTCTATAATGTGGTTCATGCAGCAATGTGCCAAACAATACACACTCCCAAACCTGTCCTGACATGAGTTTAATCAAATATACAAGCACGTGCATTATGAGGTTAACACTGTATTATTACACCAGTGTAAATGCAAACAATCACATTCATCCCACAATGCGTTTACTGCCTGCTTCCTCCTTCCAGCTGGTCCCAGTGGCCAGAGGAAAAACTGACTGCTTATTAATTTGTTTTTTAATTTAATTTCTCCCACCATTTCTTTGCTTAGTTAATCCCTGTGCTGGCCTGTGGGCAGATGATTGGCGTGTAATTACCGGCTGTTGGCATGTGTGCTTTCTGGGCTTCGTCTCTCTCTGCTCACCGCTAAGGCAGCAAAATCTTTGATCTCTCTCTCTCCTTCACTCTCTTCTCTCCGCCTCGTCTTTCCCTCCCATCTGTTTCATTTTCCATCTTCTGTCTATGCCCATCAGTCCCCACTCCTTCTGCTCCCTCTTCACTCTATCCATCTATCTGAGAAAAATATCACTCCCCAGAAGGAATTTAAAGAGTTGGAGCCATGGAGAGAGGGAGGGGAAAAAAAAAAATCCTCTTTCCATTTTCTTTTCAGGATCAAGAGAACGGGAATGTAGGGCCCTTTTTCCATTTTGCAATCATTTTCTGTGCTGCTCTATCGAGCGTGGCATCAGCCGGAGCAGGGGCCAAGTTAAACTCCTCCATTCTTTGAGGACACATGTTAATAAAACAGCCAGCAGATAACAGTAATTACCTCTCAGTGGCTTCTGCTCCTCACGGGGACGCAGTGGGAGAGAGAGGTCTGCATCTTCTCCAGACTGTACGTCCTACAGATTAATTCTGTTTTTAATTAGCGCGCAGCCTGAATGATACACCAAATGTAGCCTTTCCTCCAACCTCCGCACTCCTCTGCCTCACTGCCGTCACTATATTAGCATAAGTAATTAGAGAGTCCTATTTGGCTGCACGGTCGTGCAGTTTAAACTGAACGTGTTGATCACTTTTGATTCCGCTGTAGTTTCAGGCGGCCTGTCTTGTTCAATTAAGATAATATACAGGGAACACGCTTCATGGTTAAGAGGTGCAGCCTGTGTACCCCCCCCCACACACACACACACACACTCAAGCTGTTTTGTTGTAAAATTCTGAGCTCTTAAGGGGGTGAGGGATGCAGCTCACTCGTAGTGAAACTGGAGAGACAATCACAGCTATGCAAGATAAACATTTTGGAGACTCTGGGCTTGTACTATTGCACGCTAGATGAATTTTACATGTAAAAGCAGAGATCTGTCCTGACATAAACCTTAAAACATGAAGTCATTGAAGCAAAGGAAATTGGAAAAATCACATCTTTATGTGAAACTACTATTTGAACAATACTGTTTGCGTATCAAGGCCTAGGAAACAGTTAATAATGGTATTTTTTGTTCTTTTATTACAAATTAAAATAAATTATGCTTGTAATAACTTGATGCTGAGTTCACTTCCCGTCTCCTCTCAACATCATTCATGTCTCTGAATGACAGAGAGAAATCTACGAGTAAAAGTAAATTTCTAAATGTAAACTCTGGTATGAGCTCCCTTTTTTTAACCAGAGGAAGTAAATATTGCATTTTGTACCATATAAATGGTGCTCCTCCATATTAACTTCATCAGCGTTTGATGAACAGATGAACATGTACATAAAGAGAAATAATGTCAAAATTATTAGCTAGGTCGAGTGACAATGTGTTTAAAATAGAACAAAATAGAACACTGTAACATATAATTTATATCAATAATGTTTTTATAACATCCAACACCAGAAATTGGACCAGTTGTCTGTCTGGGTGGTTGCCATCCAGGACCCATAATGTTGTGGATCACCAAAGCACAGTACCAGCGCATGCTACCAGGCTTGAGTTGACATCCAAAAGATACATATTTGTTGTGTCACACTGCTTTATTTTGAATATTAAGCAGTATTTTATTGTTCCACCAGGGAACAATAATTTTAATGAGGTGCCATGCAACTGTGGTCTGTTTTTTCACAGTTTTAACATTTTTGTTAAGTCACCTTCAGGGCCGTATATAGGAATGTGAAAGGGGGGTTCAAATCCTTGAGTTGGGGGTCCAGTGGGCTGCAGGGCCCCTGGTGGGGTCGAGGGGCAACGCCCTCGTGGGGGTCGCAGGGGGGCGAAGCTCCCCGAAGCAGAAGCTTTTTGAGGATTTCGAGGGGTAAAAAGCTACATAAATTTCATTTGAAACCCAAAATGTATCATTTTAGGAAATACATTTTTATATGCAAATAGTCTTGCTTGGGGTTGGGTCAGTTGCCATAAGAACCACCCAGGAAGAACCAAGATAACATTAATGCAAACTTTATACCTGCCTGTCGGTTGCGAATGACGCAACCGACAGGCGTGACAAAACTCACGCATGCACACGAAGGTTCAAGCTTTGGCTGATGCAAGCGCACATGATTCAAATCCATATAGTTTTTGCAAAAAATAAAAAGGTCGGATAGTTTTCTAACAGACCTCGTATTTAGCGGTATTAATATTCGCGTTTACATTATGAATATGTATGTATACGAGGTCTGTCAATAAAGCAACGGTCCTTTTTATTTTTTTCAAAAACTATATGGATTTCATTCATATGTTTTTACGTCAGACATGCTTGAACCCTCGTGCGCATGCGTGAGTTTTTCCACGCCTGTCGGTGATGTCATTCGCCTGTGAGCACTCCTTGTGGGAGGAGTCGTTCAGCCCCTCGTCGGAATTCCTTTGTCTGAGAAGTTGCTGAGAGACTGGCGCGTTGTTTGATCAAAATTTTTTCTGAACCTGTGAGACACATCGAAGTGGACACGGTTCGAAAAATTAAGCTGGTTTTCAGTGAAAATTTTAACGGCTGATGAGAGATTTTGAGGTGATTCTGTCACTTTAAGGACTTCCCACGGTGCGAGACGTCGCGCTGCGCTCTCAGCCGCCGTCGTCAGCCTGTTCAAGCTGAAAACCTCCACATTTCAGGCTCTATTGATCCAGGACGTCATGAGAGAACAGAGAAGTTTCAGAAGAAGTCGGTTTCAGCATTTTATCCGGATATTCCACTGTTAAAGGAGATTTTTTTAATGAAAGACGTGCGGACGGGTCCGTGCGTCGGCTCACGCGATGCTCCGCCACAGGAAAAACACCTCTGTTGAAAGCCTTAAGGACAAGTTGGAACATGTCCTGCTGTTAAACAATTTCTCATATACTCACTCCACTGAAAGCCATCAAAAGCCGCCTGGATTTTACAAATGGTTATCAACACGGAGGTGTTTTTCCTGTGCCGCCGCACGGCGCTAGCTGCGTCCCGACGCGCAGACCCGTCCACACGTCTTTCATTAAAAAAATCTCCTTTAACAGTGGAATATCCGGATAAAATGCTGAAACCGACTTCTTCTGAAACTTCTCTGTTCTCTCACGACGTCCTGGATCAATAGAGCCTGAAATGTGGAGGTTTTCAGCTTGAACAGGCTGACGACGGCGGCTGAGAGCGCTGAGCGACGTCTCGCACCGTGGGAAGTCCTTAAAGTGACAGAATCACCTCAAAATCTCTCATCAGCCGTTAAAATTTTCACTGAAAACCAGCTTAATTTTTCGAACCGTGTCCACTTCGATGTGTCTCACAGGTTTAGAAAAAATTTTGATCAAACAACGCGCCAGTCTCTCAGCAACTTCTCAGACAAAGGAATTCCAACGAGGGGCGGGACGACTCCTCCCACAAGGAGTGCTCACAGGCGAATGACGTCACCGACAGGCGTGGAAAAACTCACGCATGCGCACGAGGGTTCAAGCATGTCTGACGTAAAAACATATGAATGAAATCCATATAGTTTTGGAAAAAAAAAAAAAGGACCGTTACTTTATTGACAGCCCTCGTATGTACGTTATTTATTAAAATAGCGGTATTTAATTTGGCGACCTTGTTTAACTCGTGAAATTCGCATAATAAATCCCATGCGAATATTTGCACCTTTACAGTATTTGCAACAGGAAGGAGAAGCTCCCTTTATTTCTCAGCTTATACATACAAACGTTTTTACAAACCAGACAAGTGTAATTGTGTGTCTACATGAGTATTTACAAGCCTACTAATCTGTTTGATATCAGAGGAGGATAGGGACCAGGGAGCAAAAATTCTCAACCCCCATGGGAAAAGTTTATCTAGCAGTTTCCCCTTTCATCACTTAAGGGATTACTCTGGCAGAGGAAATTGAAACTTGAGGGTGTGTGATAATAGCTGTGTAACAGTTAGTGCTTGTTGCTTATTATCAATGAAAAGAAAATACATAACTTTGATATCCAGATCAGAAAAAAATCAGCCGAAAAAAATCAGCAGAATTCTCGGGGGGGGGTCAGTTAAACCTCCTGAACCCCCTCTATATACGGGCATGACCTTCTTCTCTATGGAGCTCCTCCTGCAACTTGGCATTACATTTGTCACAAGACTATCATAAAAATTAACTGCAGTCCGTGTAGTCCATGGGCCAAGCAGATTTTCGGTACCACTTAAGGGGAAAAAAACGACACTTAGAATCCAGCCTCAGTGTATTATGGCCTACACAAAAATGTATGATAGCAATCCCAGGGTGGTAGCTGTAGCCAGCTCGGGGTCAATGAAGAATTACACAGAAGTCAAAATGTAAAAATGCTCCAATCATGATGAAAACTGTATCACATTATTTGTCTGATCACAATTCCAAAAAGGTATAGTTTGGACTATCTATGACGGAATGTTCTGGAGTTATGGTGTCAAAACAGCAAAAATGGTGACAAACGTCAATTTCAGTTTGTACAGGGGTCAAATATTAAAGATGCTCCAATTTCAGTGAAAATTGTGCATATTATTGTTTAGGTTAATAAGGTTCTAAAAAAGAATAGTTTGCACCATTTGTCATGCTTAGTTATCATGTTACAGGGTAACATATGTCACATGTCATAGAATTCAATGGATGTTGACTTTGTTTGACCTTTACTTTGGAGACAAAGCATTCAGCACAGTCAAAACTATTCCATTTATTGATCCTTTTATTTCAACCAATAATTTGCATAATTTTTTTTGCTGAAATTGGAGCAACTTTAACTTTTGACCCCTGCACAAACTGAAATTGACCTTTGTCACCATTTTTGCCGTTTATACCCCATAACTCCAGAACATTCCATCATAGATAGTCAAAACTATACTTTGTTGGAATTGTTATGATCAGACAAATAATGTGATATAGTTTTCAACATGATTGGAGCATTTTTAAAGTTTGACCTCTGTGTAATTCTTCATTGACCTCTACCTGGCTACAGCTACCACCCTGGGATGGCAATCATACATTTTTGTGTAGGCCATGATACACTGAGGCTGGATTCTACGTGTCGTTTTTTTCCCCTTAAGTGGTACCGATTAGGTCAAAATTCATGACTGGCTCATGGACTAGTGGAACCATGTCAAGAAAGTGACAATACACAGAAACACAAGAAGATAATTTTTGCTTATGCAAGACAATATTAAGAATGAATAAGGTAAGAAAGTTTAAAAAAAGCATGAATAAAAAAAGTCTGAATATGATAAAGTGCAGTGCCTAATGACATTCAGTAGCAGTCAGTATAAAGATGAAAGTTTAGGTTGGGGTTAGGGTTTTAACATTATTCAAGAATCTAATGGCTTGTGTAAAAAACTGTCAGTCTTGTTGTTTGTGATTTCCCACTCCTGTAGCGCCTCCCTGAGGGAAACATTGTGAAAAGGTTGTGTTGACGACATGTATTGTCTTTAATTATGTTTTGGGCCCTCCTGATGGCCCTGCTTGTATAAATGGCTTGTAGAGAAGGAAAGATTGCTCCAGCGATGTACTGTGGAGCGCCTTCCTCTCCTGCACAGTGCAGTTCCCGTACCACACTGTCATAGAGCAGGTGATGACACTCTGTACCCCTGTATTAACTCAAAATTTCCTCATCTTCCTCAGATAGTAGAGTTTTGTGTTCTTGGTTGCTGAACTGTTGAGTGTCGTGAAACCAGGTGATCCTTGGTGATGTGTGTTCCAAGGAATTTAAAGGTTTTCACTCTCTCCACCTCGGCCTCTCCAATGTGGATGGGAATATAAAGATCAACTTTATTTATCCCAAAGGGAAATTATTTTGCCAATGTACAGAAACAGTAAACAGTAAACAATGGTTAGTTATATACCCAATTACAGAACGTATGAATATTAAATAGAAATCATCCATCCATCCATCCATCCATTTTCTTCCACTTTATCCGGAGTCGGGTCGCGGGGGCAGCAGCTCAAGCAAAGCCGCCCAGACCTCCCGAGCCACACACACCTCCTAGCTCCTCTGGGGAAACCCCGAGGCGTTCCCAAGCCAGCCGAGAGATGTAGTCCCTCCAGCGTGTCCTGGGTCTTTCCCAGGGCCTCCTCCCGATGGGACGTGCCCGGAACACGTCTCCAGCGAGGCGTCCAGGGGGCATCTGGGATTTGAACATGGAAAGGATGTGAATTTTGGGAAACATCAGTATTGTACCTTTGAATCACAGGGTGTTTCGGCCTTTCAACACTAGACACCCTCAACAAAGGAGGCCAGCTACAGGGTGATCAGGTCTGAACTTGTGTCTCATGCCCAATCATGAAACTGCCTGGTTGTTTAAATGGTGCAGCCCATGGCACCATGCAGGGCAAGGGTGTCCTCTTCCCTGAGTCAATTCTAGAGCTGACCATATACTTTGTTCTGATCTAGGGTGTGAAGTGGAGGTATTAGTATGCGGGTTATGCTACTGTTATGCTACTGAAGTCTTGGGAGAGGTGATGGTCTAGTGGTTAAGGTGTTGGGCTTGAGACCAGAAGATCCTCGGTTAAAATCCTCGCCTGACTGGAAAATCACTATGGGCCCTTGGGCAAGGTCCTTAATCCCCTATTGCTCCTGGTGTGTAGTGAGTGCCTTGTATGGCAGCACCCTGACATTGGGGTGAATGTGAGGCATAATTGTAAAGCGCTTTGAGCATCTGATGCAGATGAAAAAGCGCTATATAAATGCAGTCCATTTACCATTTACTGTTCTTTGTGCCCAGCAAGGGTTCTTCCGCTTGAGCCATATCCACTGGCTGCTTCAGAGACTGATCTGATTGTCTGTCGCAAGGCCTGTACATGTATACCAAGGTGTTTCAGCAGCTTGATGGTGGAAGAAGCCACAAAGCATCCCACTTCAACCGGATAGACTTTTGCATTCCATCCTTGTTGTAGAGCGTCTGCTGCCAGTTCTGTGTAGCGCAGTTTCTTGCGCTCGTAGGCCTTTTTGGTTGAACTCTCCCATGGAATTGTAAGCTCTATCATGTAAACAGAATTCAGTGAGGGGGACGAAAGTACCAAGTCTGGCCTAAGGGTGGTGGATACTATCTCAGGTGGAAAGATTAGTTGCGATGGAATTGGTTGCTGTCAATGGCAAGGCGGTGATGGTGTTCCTCTTGCTCTCAAGAGATGCTGCCATACTCCTTGAGGACCTGGTTGTGTCTCCAGGTGTAGCGGCCTTGTTTGAGGCTGGCCTTACAACCGGTCAGGATGTGTTTGAGAGTCACTGGAGTGGGGCAGAGGGCATAGGTTGAGTCCTCTCCATACCACTGGTGGAGGTTTGTTGGAGAGGGGAGTACATCATAGGTAGCTCTTATGACAAAGCTGATGTTGCTTGCCTCCATTTCCCAGTGCTCCCTCCAGCTGAGCTTTGTCCTCTCCAGGCCTTCCCACATCATCCATTGTACTTGCTTGCCAAGAGAAACTGCCTTTGTGCTTCTTTTAGCCTCCTCCTGATGGTGCACCTCCTCCACCACCATTTTCCTCCTCTCTCATATGGAGGCCTTGCACCAAGTTGGTTTACTTGTTGCAAAACCAAAGCCTCCTCTTCCCAGTTGGACATGCCCCATGATGTCCTTGTGCCTCAGGGCTGATGTAGCTTGCTGCCACGCATTGGATGGTGTCCATTTCCATCCAGTTATCAGGGGTGGTGCAGCATTGCTGATGGTCTGGTCTTTAGAGTCCTTCAAAGTCATCTAGAGTCTCACGTTAGAGCATTTGTAGTCTTCAGTGAGGCCTGTAATGGACAGTTCAAGGACCCCTTTGGCATAGAGGCTGATGTTATTCAGACAGTGCAGGACCCAGAGCCATTTCTTCATGTATGAAGTCATGGTTTGCTCCATCTTTTCCACAGTTGTTATCACCCGGGGAAGAAGGCCAAACCGTAGGCACCAGTGCTTCAGTTTCCTTGGCAGTAAGGTTTTATTGATGTTTTCTAGGCAGTTGGTGATGTCCTGCTTTAGTTGCAGCACTTGATGTTAGTCCATGAGGTTTACATTGTACCATCTGCTCAGGCTTTTGACAGGTTGCTCAGACACTGTTGGAAGTGAATCATCACCAATGTAGAACTTCACATTTATAAGTGCTCCCTTAACTATTGAGATCTGAGCCCACTTGATGTTCTCCTGCAGTTTTCCAAGTAGCCACAAGGTACATGCTGCAGTAGTGGTCAGAGTAGTCATGTCATCCATGTATGCGTGGACAGGTGGAAGGCGGAACACGTTCTTAGTTTGTTTACCCCCCACCACCCATTTCAAGGATCTGATGATGACCTCCTTGGCCATTGTGAAGGCCAGGGGTGAGATTGTGCAGCCTGTCATCATATCTTCTACACGCTGCCATGATGTAAAGTTGGTGGTTGTGAAGCACAGCTGGAGTTCTTCAAAGTAAGCTTTTATTAGATGAGTGATGTATGAAGAATTTGAAGGACGCCCAGTGGAGGTTATGGGGAACTGATCCAAAGGCATTACCCAGGTCAAGGAAGGTGAGATGGAGGTCTCTTTTCTCCCTCTTTGCCACTTGGATCTGGTGCCAAATCATACTTGTATGCTCCAAGCAATCACAGATTCCAGGAATGCTGGCCTTCTTTTCCAGGTAAGTGGACAGCCTCTGTGCTATCACGCCGAAAAAGATTTTCCACCCAACGTTGAGAAGACAAATTGACTGATGTCTGTTGCATCCTCCTCCTTGGGAATCAGCACACCTCTGAAATTATTCCCTTCTGCCACACTATCCTCTTGAGCATCCAAAGGTAGTGTAGAACATCTGGTGCATTCTTGTAAAGCTTACACGGTACTCCATTCAACCCAGGGGCAGACGCTGCTCTTGTGCGCCGTACTGTGTTCTCTACTTCCTTCAATTTTGGAGGCCCAGTCTCCAAGTTAAATTCAGGAGGTTGAATAGGTGGGATGCTATGTTGGATAACTAACTGCTCATGCCTCTTTGTGTCACTGTAGACCTTTTCCAGATGTTGTTCCAGTTCCTGCTTTGAAGTTTTCTGGTTTCCACTTTTTTCCTTAGTGACAAAGTCATTGATGAACTTCAAGGGCTTTTTATAAAATAGGGTTCTTGTGTATTCCTTCCTCCTGTGAAGTTTCATCAAGATCTCTGCTCTTCGCAAAGTTGCCAATCGACATTTGACAATCCCCTGGAGTAGCATGAAACCATCTCTCTCTGCACCAGTGGCCTTCTTCCAGTGTTTTCTCAGCTGCCATTCTTTGGATCTCTTGCTGCCTCCTTGATTTGTCTATTCCTGGTGTTACTTTGTAGCTTTTCTTTTATGTTCGCTCCAAAGCGCTCTTCACAGGACATCAGTGTGGCATGCAGGGGGTGGGAGGTGTTGTCCAGGATGCTGAGCAGCTTCCTCAGCATCCTCCTCTCTGACACCTCCACCACAGACACCAGTTCAAACCCCAGGACAGCGCTAGCTCCCCATCAAGCTTGCTGAGTCTCTTCTTGTCAGCAGCCTTCAGCCTGTTGTCCCAGAACATTACAGTATAGAAGATGATGTTGGAAACCACAGGGTGATAAAACATCTGCAACATATTAGAAGATGATGCTGGAGACCACCGGGTGATAAAACATCTGCAACATATTTCTGCAGACATTGAAAGATCTGAGTGAGCATCTTGATGAAGTACAGTCAGCTCTGTCCTTTCTTATACACAGCATCTGTGTTTACAGTCCATTCCAGTTTATTGTCTATGTGGACACTCAGGTACTTGTAGTAGTCCACAATGTCCACCTCTGTTTCATTGATGGTAACTTGATTCGGACGGATGTTCCGTCTTCTGAAGTCCCCCACCAGCTCCTTTGTCTTAGATACATTGGGCTGCAGGTGACTAAATCCACACCACTCCACAAACCTGTCCACCACACTCCTGTACTCAGCCTCCTGGTCACTGCTGATGCAGCCAACAATGGCAGAGTCATTCAAAAACTTCTGCAGGTGGCAGTACTGTGACTGTAACCTGACATTTGAGGTGTAGAGTGTGAACAGGAAAGGAGACAGGACCATCCCCTGTGGTGCCTCGTGCTGGTCTTGATGGTGTCAGATGTAATGTTCAGAAGCCTCACATGCTGTGTGCAGCCTGTGACGTAGTTGGTGATCTAGACCACCAGTGGAGCCTCCAACTTCATGTCAAGTAGCTTATTGAGAGCAGGTCAAGCCGGATTATGTTGAATGCACTGGAAAAGTAAAAAAACATCACTCTCACAGTGCTGCCTGCCTCCTCCAAGTGAGAAAAAGCTTTGTGCAGTATTAAGATGATGGCCTCTACGTGTCTGCCACCGGTGGGATCTAAACAATGAGGATGATGGTGTGGGAAAACTCTCTTGGTAAATAATAAAGATGAAGACTCACTCCCAACAGTTCAGTTTCTGGGTTACACACAAGCTCCTTCATCGTAACATGTCCGGGATTGCACCACTTGTTGTTTACATAGACAGCGACCCCCTACTTCTCTTTTGGGCACTGTTGGTGCAGCTCTGGCCCCCTAGCACTACAGAATCCAGTATGTTGTCTCCATGGCTGCATGACTTAGCCCTCACAAAACACACTGTCGCTCCTCACGAGTGATGTTAATTCATCCATTTTGTTCACCAATGATCTTATGTTCCCCATCACAATGGAAGGATGATATGGCCAATATCCTTGCCACCATCTTTTCCCGGCTCTACAGCCCTGGTATTTCCTCCACAGTTCTTTAAGGATATCATGTCTGTCTCTATCTGGGTAACTGTGTCGGAGCTCTGTCAGCTGGTCCTTTGTGTAAACAAAGGAGCCATGGCACTGCTCCATGACTGTTGTGTCATCAACAAATTTAATAATGCTGGTGTTGTTCTGAGAGGCCATACAGTCATAGGTAAACTGGACGTAGAACAGCGGACTTAGCACACAACCTTGATTGATGCCGGTGCTGATCCTTCTTGAGCCTGATGTTTGGTTTCTAACTCTAGCACTAATAGCT
The DNA here is from genome assembly GCF_902500255.1 of Thalassophryne amazonica. Taxonomy (NCBI): domain Eukaryota; kingdom Metazoa; phylum Chordata; class Actinopteri; order Batrachoidiformes; family Batrachoididae; genus Thalassophryne; species Thalassophryne amazonica. The sequence continues at coordinate 31,090,724 of NC_047109.1, forward strand.
AACTAACAGATGATGTCAGTATGAGGGAGACATACTTATTGCACAGTTTCTATGCAACAACTGTATTGAATGCCGAGCTGAAATCAATAAATAGCATCCTTAGATATGTGTCCCTGCCCTCCAGGTGTGTGAGGACAACCTGGTCTCACAGCAAGTCATGTTTCAGCAGCACGAAATATACATTAATCTATTGGTTCATGATATTATGACGAAAAGTACCTCATTTTTGTCATGGCAGCACAAATTCATTCTCATTCATTCCGTGATTGCTGCATGAAATTAAAAATGAAGCGGTGGGGTTGGGGGTGGTTACGGTTGGGGTGGGGGGAAAGACTAAGATTTGGTTATGGTTAAGGTTAGGGTTGGGGGTGGGAGAAGGGTTAGGAATAGTGAGTTAAAAAAAAGCTCCGTCATGAAAATTGGAGTCATTTTGTCATGGGAGCACGAAAAAAAAAACAAAAAAAAAAAACGTGAGACTGGGCTGGTGAGGACTGTGTGGATAACAGCATTGACTGCATCATCAGTGCACTGATTCATTCTGGTGATAAGCATATTGTTAGGGAGTAAGGGTTGCTGAGATTGTCTTCTGAATGTGTGCCATATCTATCCTCTTAAACATTTCATTACAAGAGGATGAGTACAATAGGATAATAGTTGTTAAGACAAGTCACTGGGAATTTCTTGGAGAGGGGCACGATAGTGGTAGTCTTAAAGCAGGAAGGCACAGGGGGCTCAGGGGTGGGGGGTCTGCCTTGCCGGTTGTGCCGTGGTCTCGGGGCCCTACTCTGGGCTTGTGGGGCATCGGGTCTCACGGCCCGTTTTGGGGGGGGGGGGGTGGTGGTGGTGGTGGCAGTGGAGCGCGGGTGTCGGCACCGGGGGTGGACGGCTGCTGGGGGATTGGGGGCCGTCGTCTCCGTGGGGTGTTGCCCCGCTCTCGCCAGGGTGGTCTCCTGATCTTGGGCTTTGGTGATTGATTGGGGTGGGGTCCGGGGTGGGGGGGTGGATTGGGTGCTGGTGGAGGAGTTTGGAGGGGTCCTGCTGGCTGTGCTGGGTGAGTCTTGGGTGGTGGGGGACCTCATGTGCGTCCTGGTCCGGGGGGGTCTCGCCTCTTGTCTGGGGGCAGGGCCCCGCCCTCATATGGCTCGGTGGTCCCTGCCCCCACTTTGGGTTTGGTTGCAGTGGCTCTTTTGCTCCCCCGTCCCTGCTGCCACTAATTAGACAACAGCGTTTTCATGTATGGTTGTTTGTCCTGGTATGTTGTATGGTTGGTGCACTGTCTCCTCGGTGTCTCACTGCATAGTCATTGCCTTCACCACTTGTCTTTTGTTCTCGTCTGTCTTTGTGTTGTTTTGGTGGTTGGCCCTTCCTGATAGAAGTTGTTGGTCGGCTGTGAGTAGGTTGTTGTAGGCTGATGAGGAAGGACGGATTTGGATCACACATGCACACATTCACTCACACACTACATACCTTCTGTCTATATATATATATATATATATATATATATATATATATATATATGTATATATATATATATATATATATAGTGTGTGTATGTATATATATATATATATATATATATAGTGTGTATGTATATATATATATATATATATATATAGTGTGTATGTATATATATATATATATATATATATATATATATAGTGTGTATGTATATATATATATATATATATATATATATATATATATATATATATATATATATATATATATAGTGTGTATGTATATATATATATATATATATATATATATATATATAGTGTGTATGTATATATATATATATATATATATATATATATATATATATATATATATAGTGTGTATGTATATATATATATATATAGTGTGTATGTATATATATATATATATATATATATATATATATATATATATATAGTGTGTATGTTTATATATATATATACACACTATATATGCAGACAGGGAAAAAAAGAGGAAGGCACAGATGCCTGTGCAAGGGACAGGTTGAATATGTCTGTGAAGACCTCAGCCAGTTGAGCACCTGATGAGCAGACTCTGAGCATGCCTCCCGGGATAGTGTCAGGGCCTGTTGCTTTTGGGGGTTGGCTTGGCTCAGGACCTGACACACCTCTGCTGGTGTCACTGACAGCATTGTGTCATGTGTGCCTTCAGTAAATGATAGATCTTCATAGCAGTAGTTGTAGAAAAGGAAAGGCTACAGGATGAATATAATAATGTTTTGGAATGTGGAAAAATTATCATTCATGGATAATTTTAATGTCGGGGCACCACCTAGTTCAAAGTATAGGTACTTATTTAAGCATTAATTAATTGATTAGTCTCAATTTAATTAATCAGTCTCAGCTTAATTAATCGGTCTCAGTTTCGAAAGTAGTAAGCTCTGCAGGTCAGATCCGACACCCTCTGTAAACCATACAAAAATCACAGACAACTTCACAAGTTTAAGATATTTATTTAACCCTGGCAGGAGTTAAATGACAGGACATATCACAGTGAGCAATTTAATTATGACGACATTCAATTAGCAATGATTATATGATGTTCTGATAGTTTGGTTTCGTAGCGGGAGTTTTGGAGTAAAATTCATTCAAATTTAACAGGTAGTTTACTTTGGTATTTGTCAACCTGAGAGAGTTAAATAAAGCCACTCTGTTTATCTAACAACATAGCCCAGAGTCTTACTTTGCGCCGTCTCCGTGAGGTCCGATGCTGAAATTGTCTGGTTCAGTCGATGCTCTTTCCACCACACAGCTTCGTCAGGGACCTTGACAAAGGCTCTGCCGGTCCGACCCGCTCGGTCTTGTCAGTGGCGGGGATGAATTCTGTTATTGATGTGTTTTCGCGGTGGCAGTGCAAGTCGCTTTGGACGTCTCAGCTGACCTGGATGTTTTTCTTCTGCAGCGCTCTAGTGTATGGCTCGTCACAATAAGAGTTTGAGCGTCTTTATTCTCTATCAAAAATTCGTCTTTCGTTGTCGTCTTTTTGGAAGCTTGGTCGAATCAGAATTCAATGTAAAAATAGCTGACTTTAGAAGAAAAGGTTCGTGAAAGGAATTTGGAGTTTAAAAAAGAAAAAAAGTTTTAATTTGAAAATTCAAAAAAGGAAGTTAAATGCGCCCAGCGCGTTTAACTTGACAAAGGTTGCAAAAGTTATCTGTCAGAAAAATAAATTCTTGTCTGTACGCCAAACAAGAATTAGTCTTAAGTAGCACGTGGCATCAGACAAAGTGTCATAAAATCTGGACGGCGAGGCGCGTCCTTAAACCCAAGGAAAAGAAGAGAGAAAGGTAAGGAGAGCAAGAGTCGTAAGAGGTAAGAGTCGTAAGAGAGGAGCGTAAGAGTAAGAGAGCGAGTTCCTGGGCACGAGCTCTTTTAAAAGGGTTAAGCTCCACCCCCAAGAACTCTGGGTAACGTAGTTTCTGGAGTTCCTTTGTCTAGTTTTTATATATATAAATCAGCGAGGTTCCAACATTCCGCTTTGAAACCAAATCAAGTCCTGCAGAATAAATCTTGTAACTTGTTTACCTGGAATTATAAACCACACACACACATATAAAAGAGAATGCATTAAGTAAACCACACACACACATATAAAAGAGAATGTATTAAGTAAACATTTCCCAATGAGCAAAGTATAACACATCAAATATAAAACTTTCATGCATGCATAAAGAAAAGAGTGACATGTTTACTTTTCTTCTTTTTTTTGTTCTTTTGTCACGACAACACAATGAATTTTCCTTTTTTTAAATGTAGTCAGACGATTGAAGTTTGCAGGATGTCCATAACCTGCCCTTCCCAAATCGTTCCACAGGGGTCGCCCTTGTTCCATGGACAGAAATGGCATTTATCTAATTGTGATATATAAGGTCTCTTAGACGTCCTCATTCCTCATCATTCTTTAAGGCATCTGCTGCTGCTATGACTTGTTCTATCTGAGATGCAAATTCAGAATCAGGAGTCGACCGTGAGGACCGTAAGGGTCTGGAGGACCATGTGGTCAGGATCATCAAGGTCTATTCTGCTGACAGTGTCTTCCTCTGAGATGTTCGCTGGAAATACAGCGATCGCTCCTGAGGGTTTTAAAAAGACATCCCCCATTGTGAACAGGGAAGAGGCGATGGAGGGACTTGGCTAAGAACTGGGATGTTCAGCTCAAAGTCCTGGAATTCAGTGCTGATTAACCAACCCAGTGGGGTGGCTTTGGGAATCAGGATATCTTCGCCAGTGTCGTTATGCACCATCAAGCGAGTTGTCCGACTTCCCAGGCTCAAGTTGAACTTTTCATTGTTTAGTTACTGTGATGTAACACCAATGTTCTCTGTTTAGAACTGCTATGGGTTACACTTTGGTAAAGCTTCAGCGCCTCCTGAAGGAGGTGTTTTTAATGAGGTAGGAGAGTTATAAACAATAATTTTTTTTGTTATTAAATGATCTCCTGGTTAATCCAAATTAAATAGGATTGAAACTATAAAGCTCATTAGTTAGTTGTGAAAACAACAAGATTAAAAATATAGGTGAGTACACTTGTTTAGTATCCAGACAGTAGAATAAAAGATTAATTTTTCCAATTAGAATTGGAAAAGCGACATCAAAGAGTTTAAAAAAAAAAAAAATTATTATGCAAGATAACACTTGATAATAAATGTTTCAGTTAATAGTAGTGTAGAAGAATTTTTAGGTCCTTATTCGAACTATGATGAACTATCAAGTGTCCTGATCCGAACTGTATGTCCTCTGGTTGAACTAGCAGGTGTTCAACCCCCAAAAAAGGGCTCTATTAGTCATTCAGTCTGTCAAGGGCTTTCCAAGGCCTTTTAGGTGCTTTCCCGCAGGCCACGTGCAGGGGCCTTAGGCCAGCTGCACGTGTGACTGAGGCCACGTGCGGGGGGGGGGGCCTCAGGCCAGCTGCACCTGTGGCTGAAGGTCTTTTAAAAAAATCAGTTGTAAATCCTTCATGTTTTAATGGGAGCGTTTGTCACATTGAAATAATGGCCTAACACCTGCTTAGGGTTCACTAGAGGACGCTTCCAATAGAAAACCATGTCTTGGGAATGAAATAAATAAAAAAAGTTGAAGGAGGAGCGATGCCCGCGGGTCTCCAATAAATAGACGAGCGCGGTTGTCATATTCAGTCTCTCTAGAGGACTCAGTTTGTCTAAGCTCTGTGTCGAAGGCTTAAATAAACTTAAAAACTCTGTGCATTTTATCTTGCTTAAGGCTGAATTATTCTAAAGTGTTGTGTCCTTTTCTAGCATATCACTTGCAATTAGTTTGTGTTATCTAAAAGACGACATCCCGAGAAGACCATAAAGACGAGCCACGACAGTAGTTATTCTTTTACGTGGTAGGAAAAGTTAAAAAGTCGCTGGAAGTTATTTACATGCAGTACAGGCTAGTTACCAGCAGTTGGCGGACTATCCAGTTACTGTAGCATGCTGTTATGTTGTTAGCAGAAGCTAGGCTAACTGGTCAGGTGCTTAGCTGCGGTGTTTAGCACCTGGGTTAATGACCGGAGCCTCGGCGTTTGAGAGCAGCTAATGGCCAGTTAGCACGCTATTGCCTCCGGCTTTCCGATGGCTGATGAGTGGTCAATCCGAGTTAAGGGGCTGTTAGCACGGCTGTAGAAGCTAGTGCGTATTAGCGCTCTGTTAGCAGGCCCGTACTGTCGCGCGTTGCGCCGACAGCGGAAATCAATTAAACGAAATTATACGGACTGATTAACATGCAGGTTTTGTGCAGTTAGTGACCGTTAGAAGCAGCTTGGTTCACCAAGTAATGCTTAATGAAAAGAAATCGTTTATGATTTTCAACACCGCTCGTGGGCCGCTAAGCCGTTCGGAGCTGGCGTACTAAGATGGTGATTGTTTACGTCGTGCGTGTGACGTAGCGCAGTTTGATGGCAGTGCGTCAAGCTGTTGATGACGTCGTGACGTTGGCACGTCGTGATGTGTTTCGCACACAGAGGGGGTTTGAAGCAAGCAATGCCTCCTCTTCAAACTTTTCCACTCAACAACAATAAATTCTTAAAAACGTGCTTGTTTTTCTTCACAAAATGGCGGACTCGGCGGTCCTTTGGAACAACACAGCACTTTTAAAACACAAGATGGTGGACACGGCCGTCCCCCTCCCTTTTCTCTCAAACAAGCTTTTGATCAGGACGTCTCCTGAATCAGGGAAGCAACCACTGGCAATCCTTCTGGACTATAGACTCAGTGTAAAATCAGAATCTCAGCTCAGTCAAGCCGTGGCTGAACACTCAGAGCACAACATGCTGACTGACTCACAAGTTTGTGACTGGTTAAGTAGCTAATTTAACTAGTCCCTTGGAGTCACGAATACAGTGATTACAATAATTGGAATCTCGCAATTTTGCAGTATGTATCTGGGTGACCAGTTTAATTTCTCATGTGGAAATAACACAGCACTTTGTTTTTTCTCTCACATGCACACGCACACAGTTGAAAAAAGATTAAGTTGCTCTATACGCTTCCAACTTAATTGACTGTATTTTCTGTATGACTCACAGAGGTTCAGACCTGATAAGTGCGCCTCACACAGGCTTGCACCAGTATACTGTAGAGAAGGAAAGGCTACAGGATGAATATAATAATGTTTTGGAATGTGGAAAAATTATCACTCGTGGATAATTTTAATGTCGGGGCACCACCTAGTTCAAAGTATAGGTACTTATTATTTCAACATTAATTAATTGATTAGTCTCAATTTAATTAATCAGTCTCAGCTTAATTAATCGGTCTCAGTTTCGAAAGTAGTAATCTCCGCAGGTCAGATCCGACACCCTCTGTAAACCATACAAAAATCACAGACAACTTCACAAGTTTAAAATATTTATTTAACCCTGGCAGGAGTTAAATGACAGGACATATCACAGTGAGCAATTTAATTATGATGACATTCAATTAGCAATGATTATATGATTGTTGTGAAAGTGTAGGAACACGGACCCACAACAGGGGGCGCAAATGAACGGACAATGGAGTAAGTCAAATAACAACGCTTTACTGTTGTGAATGTGCACAACAAATACAACCAATCACGGAAATGGACAACAGTCAATTCACAAAAGTGTCGTGTGGGCAGGCTCGAAGATAGGAGACGCCTCTCCAAGGTAAGACCGGAACCACACGGCTTCCTCCGCCACAGGACCCCGGGAATACTGGAGCCGCCAAGTCCCGAACTCCCAGGTGGCCACTGCCTCCGCGTGTCGGACCTGGTACTGCTGGCGAGGAACAAAGAACAGTTAGATGGGGGCGCGTTTGCACCCAGGACTCCGAACAGCAGGGAAGTTACCTCCACCTCTCGTTGGAACAGTAATCCACAAACTAAGCACAAATCCAAAAGGATACACTCCGTCAGCTTTGATACGTTACCTCTCAGGTAGAAACGATATCTCGGCATTGAGGTGGAGATGCCGTCCTGCTGATATACCCCACTGATGATTGCTGTCAGCTGTCTCAGGTGATGGGTGACAGCTGTCACCTTGGCTGCTCCTGTGAGGCGGCGGCGCCCTCTGGTGCCTGGAGCCTGCACTCCAGGCAGGGCGCCCTCTGGTGGTGGTGGGCCAGCAGTACCTCCTCTTCAGCGGCCCACACAACAATGTTCTGATAGTTTGGTTTTGTAGCGGGAGTTTTGGAGTAAAATGTGTCCTAATTTAACAGGTAGTTTACTTTGGTATTTGTCAACCTGAGAGAGAGTTAAAGTAGACCTGCACTGAAATAAATGTGGTCAGATTTCAGAAAGAAATAGCTGATATGTATTTATAAGACCCTTGCGAATGCAGTAAAGTAAATCTGTAAGCCCAAATTTGTAATTCAGCGGAGAAATCTTTTGTTTAAAAATGACAAATTTGCAGCTAAAATTTAGCCCTCTGTGAAAACAGTTTGTACAGCCGTATCATTTCCATGATGTCAGGGACAAGACTTCAGCCCGATCTCGCATTGAAATTGATTTTATCTGTTACATCCAAAAGTAAGCTGTAATGAATGCGAGATACAGATCTGTGTGCTCAGATCAGCAACGACATCGACAGCGGGCGCTGTTCTTCCTCTCCCGCTCTCTGCCTCCGCTGCGCTTATTAAGACTGCGGGCTTGTTAATGAGCTCGTTAACCACCGACGCGGGCCACTCACACCACTCATGTCTGCTTTGCAGCCGGCATCACCTCTCTGTCTACTGAATGGAGCTGCAGCACACTTGGCACAAGTCCTGAGATTACGCTCGCTGTTTTAATGCGAAGCGGCCAGTACACCTGTTGCTGCAAGGACAGACTTCTTGCGGCAAAATCCACAGCACCGCACGTCTCGGCAATCGGAGCCCGAGAGCTCCATGGACGCTGAGAGAGGTTTATATATTTTTAATGACTGGGATTCTTTGCGGGTCTCGCCTCCATATCCCGCTATGGTACCGGAGGTGAAAGACAGTAGATTTTCATTGCGACACCACTCAATCAAACGGGCGTATGAAAAAGTCCCCCAAAATAATTTTCAAGCACAAATAAAAGAAATGTGTACTCACCAAACGTGCCGCAAGACAATATGAAGTTTTAAAAAAAGTAGATCCTTCCGTATAAGACAAGAAAAAGGTGCAGATGCAAACTGATGTAAATCCACAAATTACAATTGGCGCAATGCATGCTGGGAGAGGGTCTTGTCCGTGACGTCTCGGCAGCGTCCATGATGAGAGGGACAATTTGCGGAGGGCTAAATGTTAGCTGTAAATTTGTCATTTTCAAATGAAGATTTCTCCGCTGAATGACAGATCTGGGCTTGCGGATTTACTTCACTACATTCAGAAGGATCTCATGTGTAAATGTAAGTCATTTCTGTTCAAAAAATCTGACTGCATTTTTTTCAATGCAGGTCTCCTTTAATGATTTTGAATAGAGTTAAATAAAGCCACTCTGTTTATCTGACAACATAGCCCAGAGTCTTACTTTGCGCCGTCTCCGTGAGGTCCGATGCTGGAATCGTCTGGTTCAGTCGACGCTCTGTCCACCACACAGCTTCCTCAGGGACCTTGACAAAGGCTCTGCTGGTCCGACCCGCATGGTCTCGTCAGTGGCGGGGATGAATTCTGTTATTGCTGTGATTTCGCGGTGGCAGTGCAAGTCACTTTGGACGTCTCAGCTGACCGGGATGTTTTTCTTCTGCAGTGCTCTAGTGTATGGCTCGTCAGAATAAGAGTTTGAGCGTCTTTATTCTCTATCAAAAATCAAAATTCGTCTTTTGTCGTCATCTTTTTGGAAGCTGGGTCGAATCAAAATTCAATGTAAAAATAGCTGACTTTAGAAGAAAAGGTTCGTGAAAGGAATTTGGAGTTTAAAAAAGAAAAAAAGTTTTAATTTGAAAATTCAAAAAAGGAAGTTAAATGCGCCCAGTGAGTTTAACTTGACAAAGGTTGCAAAAGTTATCTGTCAGAAAAATAAAGTAAATTCTTGTCGGTACGCCAAACAAGAATTAGTCTTAAGTAGCACGTGTCATAAAATCTGGACAGCGAGGCATGTCCTTAAACCCAAGGAAAAGAAGAGAGAAAGGTAAGGAGAGCAAGAGTCGTAAGAGGTAAGAGTCGTAAGAGAGGAGCGTAAGAGTAAGAGAGCGAGTTCCCGGGCGCAAGCTCTTTTAAAAGGGTTAATAAGCTCCACCCCCAAGAACTCTGGGTAACGTAGTTTCTGGAGTTCCTTTGTCTAGTTTTTATATATATAAATCAGCGAGGTTCCAACATTCCGCTTTGAAACCAAACCAAGTCCTGCAGAATAAATGGTTTACCTGTAATTATAAACCACACACACACATATATATATATATATATATATATATATATATATATATATATATATATAAAAGAGAACGCATTAAGTAAACATTTCCCAATGAGCAAAGTATAACACATCAAATATAAAACTTTCATGCATGCATAAAGAAAAGAGTGACATGTTTACTTTTCTTCTTTTTTTTTTTTTGTTCTTTTGTCACGACAACACAATGAATTTTCCTTTCTTTAAAATGTAGTCAGACGATTGAAGTTTGCAGGATGTCCATAACCTGCCCTTCCCAAATCGTTTCACAGGAGTTGCTCTTGTCCCATGGTCAGAAATGGCATTTATCTAATTGTGATATAAAATTGGTAATTTTGGGTCAATTTCAACCACAAAACCTTTGAAATGATTGTCCCATTGAGGGTAATCTTTCAGTGAGCTGTTTTCTTTTGGGTTTAGTGTGGAAAACCTCTTTTCAGGACTTTTTGTTGAGGAAGGTGTCTTTCTGTGAAGGCCTTTTTTATGTGAGAGGGGAGTTGAGTCACATCTGGTCTGGAGTGCTGATAAGCATTCACGGCTCCTTGTGGAATGCTTTCTTGGTGATCTTAAATCCTTAAAGTGTTGGGGGTTTGTTGACAGATCCAAGCCGTGCCGGGCTTAAAAGTCTCTTCTTTGACACCTGGAGATATACCAGGCCTTGTATGGAGCTTATCTTTGTTTAAAGGAATTCAAGGGCCCCATCTTAATGCAAGCTGAAGATGGTGGTTGTTTGATCACAGCTTTCCGCTACACTGTTAAATGCCTCAAAACAAGTGTAGAACTAATTGATCTAGCATTCATCTAGCAGTGTGGAATGGCTTTCTGTAGCCCATAAGGTCCTCTGTTAATCGTCTGTAATATGCTGCAGTCCTTGCCATATGCACTTGGAATCCCAGGTGTTGTAGCAATCCTCCATTTTCAGTGTGTACTGTCTCTTGGCTTGTCTTTTGCATCTATGCAGGTTGTATCTGGCCCTTTTATAGCTGTCTGCATCAGCAGAGACAAATGCAGCACAGCGGGCTTGCAGCATAGACCACACATTCCAAATAGTCCAAGGCATATTGTTAAGACAGAGCCTATGACATTTTGTGGGAATGATGTTCTCAGTACATGTGCTGATATACCAAGTTACAGCAGCAGTATTCTCCTCCAAGTCAACAGAGGATTCTCCCCTCAGAGAAGCAGATCTAAAAACACACCTTATTCAGTACTCACAAGGCAGTCCTGAAGAATTTGCTCAGTTTCTTTATTCCATACCTTGATTGTTTTATTTACTGGTGGTGCTCTCTTGAGGAGTTGTCTGTAGGCTGGGTAAGGGAACACAGACAGATGGTCTGACTGTCCAAAATGGGGGCATGGCACTGCCCTGTAGGCATCCTTCATGTTGCTGTAGACTTTGTCAAGATGGTTACACTCCCTCATTAGAAAATGTACATACTGGTGACATTTGGGGAGGACACTCTTTTAGTTGCAGTGGTTGAAATCACCAGCCATAATGAAAACAGCATCAGGGTGAACAGTCTCATGCCTGCTGATAACGTTGTGCAGTGTCCCAAGTGCATTCACGATTAGCCCATGGTGGAATGTAAACAGACAGCAGATACACAGCGTGGAATTCCCTCAGTAGATAAAAGGGCCTGCACTTCGCCATCAACAGATCAGTGTTTGCAGAATAGTGTTTTTCAACTAACTGCATATCCACACACTATCAGGCAAACACATCCTTCACTGAGGCTGATGTACAGTTGTTGCAATACACGGAGTGTCAGGAATTGGACTTTGTGTGGTATGTGTTTTGTTTGCTTTTGTTATCTGTCTGTCTCTTGCTCTGCTTTTCTGCTTGGGTTTTCTCTGTCCTGCTCTTTCTTGTCTCCCTCTTTCTCTTAGTTCTTAATGGTGGGTGTTTCCCTCTGTCTGGCCACACCCTGGTTCTGGAAGTTTCCTCAGACCTGTTCTTGATTTGCGTCTCATCACTTGGGTGCTTTATAGCCTCACCAGTTGCCTTTGTTCCTCGCCTGATTGATGTGCCTTGTGCCTCTTTCTAGCTCTGTTTTTTTCTTGCCTTGCCTGCCTCATCATGTTTTTTAACAACCTACTTGTGTACCTGGACCACGCCTTTGCCTGATGATTGTGTTACTGTTGCTCTTTTTGGACTGCCTTTCTGTGTACCGACCCTTGCTTTCGTATCAAGTAAATGCCTTAATTCTACAGAACTATTTTTCTGCTTCTTGCAATTGTGTCCTGCCTGCTTTGCCAGTTGAACCTGATGCAGAGTGTGTGTGCAGCAGCGGGGCTGAATCCGGTGTATTGTCTGAGAGCCAGGTTTCTGTGAAAATAAGAGCACAGCACTCCCTTAGCCTATGCTGGCTGGTTACTGTTACTAGCAAATGTCTGCTCCCTTGAAAACAAGACAGATGAGCTGAGAACCAGACTAGACAGTAGTGGCCTGGTAGTTCTAACCTTTAGCCTAGCATGTAGCCCTTCTCTCTTTCCTTGCCTCTGCTTTGGGTGTACTGTCTGTTGGCTATGCCACTCACGTGAAGCTGGAGCTACAGTCTCCAGCCAGCTGGAGTTAGGTAAGTCCAAGAAGAAGTCCAGGTCCAACAAGCTGGGTTCTAGTGCAATGCGAGCTTTTCCAATATACAAAGCCTGCATGATATGGAGGACTCTCAGACAATGAGAAACAAAATTCTCTGTTTTGATGAGACAAAGATTGAGCTCTTTGGTATGAGTGCCAGGAATCATATTTGGAGGAAACTAGTCAAAAATGAACAGTCACATGCTGGATGAAAACCTGCTGCAGATCACTCTTGAACTCAGACTGGGGCAACAGTTCTTCTTTTAGCAGGACACTGACCCTAAGTACATAGACAAGATATCAAACCCAAGAATGCCCGTAACTGCTGGTAATCTTGCCCATATAAAAGCCTTAGAAGATTGCCTTATATCTGTGAGAAGTTGATTGTCTAGTAATTTCCTACTCTTGAATTCTGATAAGACTGAAATGATGGTTCTTGGTCCAGCCAGACATCGGCATCATTTTGACCAGCTGGCGCTTAATTTGGGTTCGTGTGTTGTGCATCATACGGACAAAGTGAGGAATCTTGGAGTACTTTTTGATCCTACATTGTCTTTTGGCCCCACATTAGAGACTGTCAGATCCCGCTTTTTAGATACACGGCACACGCTCACCCTCCGATGAGTGTGTTTGTGTAAAACCAGCTATCCGTCTCTGGGGTCCGACCTTCGTGTCTCCACGGGTATTACCCGGCAGGGCTGCACAAAGGCTGTTCAAGCTGGTGGCGAGGAGATTCGTCTAGCTGCTCACTGCCTCCATCCGGACGTCCACCCCGCTGAAGCTGATTTCGCACCCCGGTCGAATAGCCTTCTCAGGAACCAGGATACGAACCGGCCACGCCCGTTAACGGCAGCTCTCCTCTTATGGATCAGGGCTCTTGGAATGTTGCTAGATTTAAATTTAGTGACTCGTACAGCGAGTCCCCAGGATGTGTTATTTTCATTAAAAACCAGACTAACCTTTTAGAGCCTTTTGATGTTGTACACCCAATAAACTTTAACTTTTACACCTTAAGAAGCATCAATAATCCAATGTCCGAGCCTTAACACTTTAACTGCATGCTTGGAAATTTATTGCAGGTTTTGCAAGTGCCAATAACATAATCAAAATAGGTTATATGGTGATAATTTCACAACAGTAATTCAAGTATAATTAGAATAATGATTGGCAGAGATTTTTGTTTTTAATTCAATAATTCTGACTGATCTTACTTTGACTGGGACTGGATTGACTTCTTAACAATTAAGAAGGGTCCCCAGCTCGATGAACTTGATTTCCTCTTCATCAGCTATTAGTCGATAGCTCACCACGATCCTTGTGTGATATTGTAATCCTTCAGGAAGTTAATCCACATAAGAATTTATTCCCTTTCCATTCTGGTATGCTGTGATATTCCTTGAGAGAGAAATCGTTGAACATTCCCCACTCAGACTTAAGGCCAGTGGTTATCCTCCATTGTTCTGCTACTCCGTGACTGGACGGCCTGAGTGGGAGTTGAAATCTCTCTCAAATGATCTTTTATGGCTCCAGTCCTCTCACTCCATGATTCCAATTGCTGCTCACAAGATGGTGAAGTCTTGTGATCTCCTCGTAGCAGGGGAGTAGTGGCAACAGCACCTCTCCCTGGAAGAATAACCCCGTTTCCTGGTGTTTCAACAAGTTATATATGTTCTTGACTCCAGTCGTCCTCAGATGATCTTGGTTACCATGGGGACACTGTTGACTCAAAACCTCCTCCCTTCTCCTTTTGCTTTACTGGAAATCTCCGCAGCCCCTACCAGTAACTTTTCCTCTTTTCTGTTATCACTTCAGCTTTTCCGAGAATTCATTCTTTTAAATCATTTCTTTGGAATCACATCAATCATATTCAATCATTTCATTACAACTCTCTTTCACATAAAAACAATTCATATGATCATATACAAACATTTTCATTCCTTATTATTAATTTTTTACCAACATCTTAATCATTTGATCAGTTGTTTAACATCAGCTTTTCTTGCCCTACTTGCAACATCTTCTTCACTTCCTCTTTTTCTCTGACTCTGCACTCTTTATGAAAAACTCATATAATCATTCATTTCACTTATTCGTAAAATACATCTTCTAATCAACTCTTAATTTTAACACATTACTACTTCATTTGATCATACTTGTCATGTTAGAATCATTCTTAGACATATTCCATCGTCTTCACCACCGAGTTCATTCCGTGGGCCTCCCCATTTATAATGGAAAAGTCCGGTTTGACCTCACTTACTCCTGGAAGGTACCAAAAACTGTGCAGTTTAATCCAACAGCATGTATATTAATTCCATGGCACGTATTATATTCCAAGATGAAAACAAGCTGAAAGCAAGCTTAAAGTCATCTTTCCTGACAAGACAATACGAGGACTGCCTTCTTCCATCTGGATTCGTCCCATCCTGTCTATGGCTGATGCTGAGACTTTGATACATGTGTTTATTTCTTCCAGACTGGATTATTGTAATGCTTTATTTTCTGGCCTGCCACAGTCTAGCATTCGAGGACTTCAATTGGTACAGAATGCCGCTGCCAGACTTTTGACACAAAGTAGAAGGTTTGACCACATTACTCCCATTCTGGCATCCCTTCATTGGCTACCGGTTTCTGCCAGATCAGATTTTAAAGTTTTATTTTTGGTTTATAAAATTGTTCACGGACCGGCACCTTCCTATCTGGCGGACTTGGTTAAGCCCTATGTACCTGCGCGGCCCTTGCGTTCGCAGGGCTTCTGTGTGTTCTGAGGATGAACAAGAAGTCTGTGGGGTATAGAGCCTTCTCCTACCGTGGTCTGATTCTTTGGAATGATCTACCTGCTGTTATCAGGCAGTCTGACACGGTGGAGACTTTTAAATCAAGACTGAAGACCCACTTTTTTAGACTGTCTTATCATTAATTTAATTTGTTTGTGTTTACTTTGTAATTTCTTTTTATTCTACTGTGTTTTATCTATTTATTGTGCTTTTCTTGCTTTTAATTTTGATTTTAAATTAATTTGTGTTGTTATGAATTGTGTGAAGCGCCTTGAGGCGACTTTGTCGTGAGTTGGCGCTATATAAATTAATAAACTGAATGTCCTTGGGTGGCACAGCTAGAGCCCAGACCTGAATCCCATTGAACATCTCTGGAGAGATCTAAAAATGGCTGAGCACAACACTCTCCATTTAAAAATCGACCACGATTTAAAACTCGATCGCAAATTAAAAGTGAAGCACTGTGAATACTTTCTGGATGCACTGTATTTTATTAGAAGAAAGATATCCACTTGATAAGTGATATTTGACAAATGTTATTTATTCGATAGAGGTTTGAAGAATTTTCTGAAAACATTTGTTTTACATATTCAAAAAGCTGAGCTTGTTCTGAACATTTTGATATCCAAATTATTGAAAGTACGGTAAAATAGAGAAAATACCACAGACCCCAGACAGTTAACATGAGTTATGTTGCCATGGCAAGAATGTTGGAACTCTTCCAATGAGAATTTTGTCCTTTGTACAGATGGGCTGTGTGCAGGAGAGGATGTGATTATTGTAACAACATAATTTGCATTCTGTAATTAACTTTCTTAAAACACACACCCTCAAATAAATAAATAAAATGAATAAAAAGCAATTTAAAAAACTGCACACACAGGCATACACTGTGAATTGGGTTAGTGGCTCACAGGCCTCATCATGTGAATTAGCTCAGTGTTGCTGTGGCGACAGGTCTTTATCAAAGCCACACAGTAGGTGACATGACAGCAGAGTCCACGTCTGACAACCGTCACTTTGAAGTAGTGGGTCCTTTGGAAGCAGTGTGCAAGCTGTCTGATGGCTTGTTTACAGAAACCTGTGAATATTACAGTTTGCTTTTATTTAAACACTGTATATTTACCTCCACCAGTGAAGTTGGAGGAGGTTATGTTCTCACCTCTGTTTTTTTGTTTGTGAACACCATGGAGACCACAATTTTTCATACACATTATGCTTTTTTTTTTAAACTGAAGATTCATATCCTGATAGGCAAGAATAAATTGCCACACATCTCAAGAGGGATATTCTCCGAATTTCTTTTTCATCCCTCTTGAGATGTGTGACAATGTCATCACAAACTTCAGTGTGCGTGTTGCAGTTGTAATCCAAAGAGGAGTGTGGATTGAACATCAATCAATCAATCAATTTTTTTATATAGCGCCAAATCACAACAAACAGTTGCCCCAAGGCGCTTTATATTGTAAGGCAAGGCCATACAATAATTATGTAAAACCCCAACGGTCAAAACGACCCCCTGTGAGCAAGCACTTGGCTACAGTGGGAAGGAAAAACTCCCTTTTAACAGGAAGAAACCTCCAGCAGAACCAGGCTCAGGGAGGGGCAGTCTTCTGCTGGGACTGGTTGGGGCTGAGGGAGAGAACCAGGAAAAAGACATGCTGTGGAGGGGAGCAGAGATCGATCACTAATGATTAAATGCAGAGTGGTGCATACAGAGCAAAAAGAGAAAGAAACAGTGCATCATGGGAACCCCCCAGCAGTCTACGTCTATAGCAGCATAACTAAGGGATGGTTCAGGGTCACCTGATCCAGCCCTAACTATAAGCTTTAGCAAAAAGGAAAGTTTTAAGCCTAATCTTAAAAGTAGAGAGGGTGTCTGTCTCCCTGATCTGAATTGGGAGCTGGTTCCACAGGAGAGGAGCCTGAAAGCTGAAGGCTCTGCCTCCCATTCTACTCTTACAAACCCTAGGAACTACAAGTAAGCCTGCAGTCTGAGAGCGAAGCGCTCTATTGGGGTGATATGGTACTACGAGGTCCCTAAGATAAGATGGGACCTGATTATTCAAAACCTTATAAGTAAGAAGAAGAATTTTAAATTCTATTCTAGAATTAACAGGAAGCCAATGAAGAGAGGCCAATATGGGTGAGATATGCTCTCTCCTTCCAGTCCCCGTCAGTACTCTAGCTGCAGCATTTTGAACCAACTGAAGGCTTTTTAGGGAACTTTTAGGACAACCTGATAATAATGAATTACAATAGTCCAGCCTAGAGGAAATAAATGCATGAATTAGTTTTTCAGCATCACTCTGAGACAAGACCTTTCTAATTTTAGAGATATTGCGTAAATGCAAAAAAGCAGTCCTACATATTTGTTTAATATGCGCTTTGAATGACATATCCTGATCAAAAATGACTCCAAGATTTCTCACAGTATTACTAGAGGTCAGGGTAATGCCATCCAGAGTAAGGATCTGGTTAGGACACCATGTTTCTAAGATTTGTGGGGCCAAGTACAATAACTTCAGTTTTATCTGAGTTTAAAAGCAGGAAATTAGAGGTCATCCATGTCTTTATGTCTGTAAGACAATCCTGCAGTTTAGCTAATTGGTGTGTGTCCTCTGGCTTCATGGATAGATAAAGCTGGGTATCATCTGCGTAACAATGAAAATTTAAGCAATACCGTCTAATAATACTGCCTAAGGGAAGCATATATAAAGTGAATAAAATTGGTCCTAGCACAGAACCTTGTGGAACTCCATAATTAACTTTAGTCTGTGAAGAAGATTCCCCATTTACATGAACAAATTGTAATCTATTAGACAAATATGATTCAAACCACCGCAGCGCAGTGCCTTTAATACCTATGGCATGCTCTAATCTCTGTAAGAAAATTTTATGGTCAACAGTATCAAAAGCAGCACTGAGGTCTAACAGAACAAGCACAGAGATGAGTCCACTGTCCGAGGCCATAAGAAGATCATTTGTAACCTTCACTAATGCTGTTTCTGTACTATGATGAATTCTAAAACCTGACTGAAACTCTTCAAATAGACCATTCCTCTGCAGATGATCAGTTATCAATTATCAGTTATCATATCATCAATTATTGAACTGTGTGGAAAACAAGAGACAAAGTGGGAAACCTTTGGTATCAAATGTTAATTTGATGCTTCTGTTACAAGTCTGTAAATAAAATTTTCTAATAAGTTCTTATTTCAAAAACTTGTGTACGATCAAAAAGTGGTAACATTTTATTGGCCCACCCTGTATCTTAATCAGACATGCCCCAATCACTCTCATGGGTAAATGTGGGGTGCAGACTGGCACTGTTGATTGCCTGACAAGGATTGATGTGGATCTGACCCAAAGTGCAGACTTTGTGAACATTTGAATTTAATACTGAAAACCCATTTTAATGTATATTTTACATTATATTTTCATGAAACATGCCCCGATCACTCTAAATTTGAAAGTGAGGTGCAGACTGGACATTTGAATATAATATTGAAAATATTACAAGTGGAACCTAAATGGAAATGGATGGACTCAAAAGTGGGAGTCTGAGATGCAAAAGCAAACAAGGATTGATTGCGCAATGAATGCTGAACTGAAATACAGAATAATTTAGGAAATGTGCAAGGATGCCTGGAGTGTGGAGACCCAGACTGGACCGTCGTTGAAACATGGAACCGCAGTCCAGTGGAAACAGAACCAGAGATGCTGAAGTGGAGATGACCAGGATGGATGGTGGTGTTGGAAAACCTGAGCCAGGGAACGAGGAAGGACGAGATACTAGAACACAAAGCCAGGTGGCTGCCCACAGAGCAGATGGAGTGCAGCATCACTGTGGAGAAACAGAGGAAGAGAGGAGCAGTGTGACAACGCAATAGAACACAAAAGGCATAGGACTGTTCAAGAGCTCAAAAAGCACAAAGGCTGCATTACAACATACTAAGCACTAATCTTGGAAACAGGTTTGTGTAGGAACGCACAGAACTCTATTCAGAGCAGGAGGACTCAGAGGATGAACCTGAACTGGTTTTAGCATGAAAAATCAGCAAGGCATATCTTCTATTATACATTCCAAATCTAAGGTAGAACTCTACTAGTGTATACTAAGGCACATCTAAATATCTAAAAAGAAAAAAAAAAAGAGCAGAGCCACTTTGGTGCCTGGTCTTGAGAACCAGGGATGGTAGGTTGAAAAGGTTTTTTTATCCCATGGGAACTCTCCCTACCCACCTAAGCGGCTCAAGAATATGGACAGCATGTATACAACCCCTGGCAAAAATTATGGAATCACCGGCCTCGGAGGATGTTCATTCAGTTGTTTAATTTTGTAGAAAAAAAGCAGATCACAGACATGACACAAAACTAAAGTCATTTCAAATGGCAACTTTCTGGCTTTAAGAAACACTATAAGAAATCAAGAAAAAAATAATTGTGGCAGTCAGTAATGGTTACTTTTTTAGACCAAGCAGAGGGAAAAAAATATGGACTCACTCAATTCTGAGGAATAAATTATGGAATCACCCTGTAAATTTTCATCCCCAAAACTAACACCTGCATCAAATCAGATCTGCTCGTTAGTCTGCATCTAAAAAGGAGTGATCACACCTTGGAGAGCTGTTGCACCAAGTGGACTGACATGAATCATGGCTCCAACACGAGAAATGTCAATGAGAGGATTACCAAACTCTTAAAAGAGGGTAAATCATCACACAATGTTGCAAAAGATGTTGGTTGTTCACAGTCAGCTGTGTCTAAACTCTGGACCAAATACAAACAACATGGGAAGGTTGTTAAAGGCAAACATACTGGTAGACCAAGGAAGACATCAAAGCGTCAAGACAGAAAACTTAAAGCAATTGTTGGGAAAGTGTAGTGACACGGACCCACAACAGGGGGCGTAAATGAACGGACAATAGAGGGAGTTAAATTTGAACACTTTACTGTTGTGAATGTCACAACCACACACAGCAGATTATAGAATAAATACAAGTCAATGGATAAAGGTGTCGTGTGGGCAGGCTCGACGATAGGAGACGTCCGTCTGGAGAAGAACCGGAACCACACGATTTCCACCGCCACTGAACCCGAAGGATACTGGAGCCGCCAGGTCCCGAGTCCCCCAGGTGGCCACCGTCTCAGCGTGTCGGATCTGATACTGCTGGCGAAGAGCAAAGACAGTCAAGTGTGGGTGTGTACACCCCGTAACAACAACGGTGGGAATTCCACCTCCACCTCTAACACACACTCGTGCAGCGTCTGAGTAACCACTTATCTGGTGGGAAGTAGAACAAAACAGTCGCGGCCCACGCCGGTCCTCTGGGTAGACACCTGCAACAAAGTAGCTCTTGAAATCACTTATTACAATACGCAGGCAGAGAAAGTTACCTCCAAAGAAGTACGATATCTCGGCGACGTGGTGGAGGTGTCATCCTGCTTTTATTTGGGGTGAAGTGCAGATGATCGGTGACAGCTGTCATAGTTGATGAGTGACACCTGTCACCTCGGCTGTTCCTGTAAGGCGGCAGCACCCCCTCGTGCCTGAAGCCCGCACTTCAGGCAGGGCGCCCTCTGGTGGTGGGCCAGCAGTACCTCCTCTTCTGGCGGCCCACACAACAGCAATATGTCTCAAAAATCAAAAATGCACAACAAAACAAATGAGGAAGGAATGGGAGGAAACTGGAGTCAACGTCTGTGACCGAACTGTAAGAAACCGCCTAAAGGAAATTGGATTTACATACAGAAAAGCTAAACAAAAGCCATCATTAACACCTAAACAGAAAAAACAAGGTTACAATGGGCTAAGGACAAGCAATTGTGGACTGTGGATGACTGGATGAAAGTCATATTCAGTGATGAATCTCAGATCTGCATTGGGCAAGGTGATGATGCTGGAACTTTTGTTTGGTGCCGTTCCAATGAGATTTATAAAGATGACTGCCTGAAGAGAACATGTAAATTTCCCACAGTCATTGATAATATGGGGCTGCATGTCAGGTAAAGGCACTGGGGAGATGGCTGTCATTACATCATCAATAAATGCACAGGTTTATGTTGATATTTTGGACACTTTTCTTATCCCATCAACTGAAAGGATGTTTGGGGATGATGAAATCATTTTTCAAGATGATAATGCATCTTGCCATAGAGCAAAGACTGTGAAAACATTCCTTGCAAAAAGACACATAGGGTCAATGTCATGGCCTGCAAATACTCCGGATCTTAATCCAATTGAAAATCTTTGGTGGAAGTTGAAGAAAATGATCCATGACAAGGCTCCAACCTGCAAAGCTGATCTGGCAACAGCAATCAGAGAAAGTTGGAGCCAGATTGATGAAGAGTACTGTTTGTCACTCATTAAGTCCATGCCTCAGAGACTGCAAGCTGTTATAAAAGCCAGAGGTGGTCCAACAAAGTACTAGTGATGTGTTGGAGCGTTCTTTTGTTTTTCATGATTCCATAATTCTTTCCTCAGAATTGAGTGATTCCATATTTTTTTCCCTCTGCTTGGTATAAAAAAGCAACCGTTACTGACTGCCACAATTTTTTTTCCTGATTTCTTATAGTGTTCCTTAAAGCCAGAAAGTTGCCATTTGAAATGACTTTAGTTTTGTGTCATGTCTGTGATCTGCTTTTTTCTACAAAATTAAACAACTGAATGAACATCCTCCGAGGCCGGTGATTCCATAATTTTTGCCAGGGGTTGTATAAATAGACAAACATGAACTGGTTTAAAAAAAAAACAACTCATTCATGGATGTCATTAATGAGAGCTTGGAAGACTGCTGGGGCATTTGTGAGCCCTAATGGCATCAGCAGATATTCAAAACATCTGCTGATGCTGATGAGGAGTGTTGAAAGCAGTTTTCCACTCATCACCCTCTTTAATACACACCAGGTGGTATGCACAAACTGGTCTCACGGCAAGACATGATTCAGCAGCACGAAATATACATTAATCTATTGGTTCATGATATTGTGACAAAAAGTGCCTCATTTTTGTCACGGCAGCACAAATTCATTCTAATTCATTCCGTGATGGCTGCACAAAATTAACAGTGAAGCGGGGGGGTGGGGGGTGGTGGTGGTTACGGTTAAGGTTGGGGGTAGGAGTACGGTTATTAATAGTGAGTTCAAAAACAACCCGTCACCAAAATTTGACTCATTTCAGCACGGGAGCACAAAGAAAAAAATGTGAGACTGGGCTGGGTATGCATTGCTTAGGTGCACCTTTGAGAAAATGGTGGCTCTCTGCAGGGGTTCAAAGACAGAGTTGATTAGTGATAGTGGATACTTATTCTTGGCAGTGATGTTATCGAACCCTTAGAAATCAATACACGGTCTGACTCTTATTTTTCTACTCTACAAAAAGGAACCCTGCTCCAAGTGGGAGGGTGATGGCTGGATGATGCCTGCTGCCAAGAAGACTGATATCCTAGTTGATAGCTACCCTCTCTGGCTTTGAAATGTTATATTGCTGACTCGAGGGAAAGGGGCTCCTGGAAGCAGGTTTATGAAGTAATCATTGGGGCGATGAAGTGGCTATAAGACAGAACCTCATCCTTACTAAAGACCTCCTGGAGGTCATGGTGTTCTAGGTGGACATGTCCAGAGAGGTGATAGGAAGGACACTGGCCCCTCTACTGGAGAAAGAACTAAAGCCCAAAATCTTAGTCAAAGTCCAGTTATTGTGGGCTTAACCTATGGATATCCCAAAATCACAGGTCTCTCGGGACGCTGAGAAGATAGTGAATGATAAAGTCCCATGATGATTACCAGAAATTATCACAGGAATGGGAAAAGTTCGATGTGTTACCTTGGCCAGAAGTCTGCCATCCAGCGCATAAACGGATAAAGGTTCCTCCACCAGATTAATTCCTGCCTGCAGCGCGAGTGTCTTGTACAACAAGCGTAGTGAAAAACACAAGTGATTTATTCTTCATGTGAAACAGTCCACTCCAACAGTGAAAAACTATCTCAAGCCCAAACAGCACAAAAACAGACCAGGATGTGGTCAAAGGGAGGCAACACCCAAACTGGAAATCAGGACAGAAGAGGCTAACCATGTGGAGGGAAATCACTCAGAAAACACTCAACCAGCAAATGCGGGGTAGGACAGAAAGATCCAAAAAAGGTTTACTGATACTCACAACCCGAGTTTGGGAGATTGAACCGGCAAGTGACACGGGAATAAAGTAGGCTTAAATACCAAACAATAACAAGACACAGGTGCATGAAATTAATGAAGCGTGAACAAACGGCACACATGGAAATCACCAGAAAACAAGATGACCTCAGTGGGTGAGTGGGGAAAAAAAATACAAGAACCAAAAACAGAGAGACAGTGGACTCACAAAACTATAATATATGAAACAAAAACAAAATGTGGGACTCAACGTGTACAAAGTGAGACAGTAAAAAACAAACCTAAAGATTAGAACAAAATAAAACAAGCAATGCACAAACTATCACAAGAACAAAGCAATGACAAAAATAATCTTCCTAAACCAAAAGTAGAAAACTCATGTGCAACTCAAACGTGACAGAATGCAACAGTGAGGACACAGGAGTGGAACATAGGGACTCAGACAGGAGAGAGAGCATCAGGACAACAGACACAGACAGGGATTAGAGCACAGCACACAACCCATACAAGGAACCTGGACAGAACCCAGAGAACACAAACACAAAAATCACATACAGACCATAATGGGGAACACCATAACACTCAGAGCCTGTAAAGGACTTACTCTGTCAGCTTATGATTCCCTTAAGGTAGTGTGAAGACAGTATATGAATGATAATTTTCAGATATAATAGTTAAGAATTGCCCAAACCCTGCTTGGACTTGCTGAAAAATAGTCCCCATTATCGTTTGTCAAATGATTACAGTTACTGTAATATCATACTGTCACTTCATTGTGCACTTTCTTCTCACCATTATAACAAGTTTTATTGGCAGGTTTTGTTGAATTTATCATTCTCACCCTTGTTGAGAGCATAAATTGCAAACATCGCCCAGCAATTGCTACATAATTGCATCGCAGTCCCACCACTTTTCACCCTGGGCTGTGGTTGATCCTTTACCTGTGTCATTAGATGGAAAGAGCTCAAGGCACAATGGCCTGGCTTTGGAAAGCACACAGCAGTCTGTAATTACACTTGCCTTTGATTACCCCTCATTTGGAGCGCTGTGTTCAATAGCTATTAGTGGAAGCTCTACTCCGGCTGCTGTTTAATGACTCTCTGGTGTAGTTTTCATTTGGACCCCAACCTACTGCTGTTTCTAAGCTCACAAAAGACCAAGTTTCAACAAACTGCTGCTCATCTTGTTTCTCAGACCAGTTCCAATCAGCAAGGCAGCACACACAGACAGGCAACTGCACACATTCAGTTTTTTAAAGAGAAAGGCACGCATCATATTCAGTAATGCAGCTGAAAAGTGATAAAACACATGTTCTGTGGTCAGGAAGTATTAAGAACCAATAAAAAATTAATGTGTTGCAAAAAGAAATTGATGAATACTAAGTACTTTACCTCTCTGCATGGTAAATTTTGGTAGCTTATGCAGGCATTCTTGAATTAAATAAGAAAAAAAAAAAAACTTCCAGTTTCCTTTACTTTTTCTGAGCTAAAAATCAACAGGGTTCTTTGAGTCTGGCTACATTACACACATCCACGTTTAGTAACAATCAGGTATGTAAACCTAAAGGGATTTTTGTGGTTGTTCATTTATTGTTGACAATCATATTGTACATCACTTTGACAGAATAATAATTGTAATAATAATAACTATCATTAATATGCATATGTCGCGGACATGAATGAGC
The DNA here is from genome assembly GCF_902500255.1 of Thalassophryne amazonica. Taxonomy (NCBI): domain Eukaryota; kingdom Metazoa; phylum Chordata; class Actinopteri; order Batrachoidiformes; family Batrachoididae; genus Thalassophryne; species Thalassophryne amazonica. The sequence continues at coordinate 31,115,751 of NC_047109.1, forward strand.
GAAGCTCGTTAGCATCTCACCATGTCATTTAGGTCCTTCATACTTTATTTTGAGTAAATGCTTCAGCAGAGCATTAGCATAGCAAAAACTTTCACCCCCCGCCTTTTTAAGCATTTTTCTTTATTTGCCCCTCACATGCCTGGAAAAGTCCCTCGCCATCTAACCATGTCATTTAGGTCCTTCAGACTTTTTTCAGTAAAATTGTTCTTGGGAGCATGAGCATGACTAAAACCTTTCAGCTTCTGGGGGGGGGGGCGCGCACCGCCTTTTTAAGCATTTTCCTTATTTTGCCTTTCAGCTTCTGGAGGGGCTGTGTACCCCCATACTCTCCACCTTTTTAAGCATTTTTCTTTTTTTGCTTTTCAGCTGACCCCCCAATTACAGCCCTCTTAACCCCCTGCCACTTTAAGCATTTTTTTTAAATGTAGATGTAAGTTAATATTCAGTTTTCAGCTAGTTGACAGTAGGGCTGTACAATATGACCAAATTATCATATCTCAATATTGTCATATAAATTGTCATGTAAATGTCACTTATATACATGCTGTCCATATTCATATTCTTTTTTTTCTCTTTAAAGATATTTAGGTGTACGTTAGTAAACACTAGTAGAGTTCCACCTTAGAGTTGGAATGTATAATAGAAGACATACCTTACTGGATTTTCATATCAATATGATAAACGGTATGACTCTGAATTGATGCAAAGTGCAGCAACAGTGAAAATTAAACATTCTTAAACAAAACAGTAATAATACCACACTCATTTTGCACTCATCATAAGGTTACGATACTGTGCCCTCCAAAAGTATTGGAACACTCACACATTTTAATTTGTTTATGCCATTTTCAATACAAGAAAAACAAAAAAAATAAAATAAAGAATAACATTTCTAAAATTGTCTTCCTCAAACTCAAACTGAAAGCAAATCTCTAAAACTTGATAAAACCTTTAAAAAATAATCAGTTTTTTTGCCACTTTTCTTTAGACAAATCAGGGGATGGAAACATGATAAATGATAAGAATGGTGACAAAGGTCAGTTTCAGTTTGTACAGGGGTCAAAAGTTAAAGTTGCTCCAGCTGTATTTGTGCTGAATTTGATCCTTATATCACCATTTGAAGGATTGTTTCAGTTATCTGCTGCACTAATAAGCCAACAGAGCATGAACCAGCTGCTGTGTGTTACCTTAAACATGTTTGCACTCTTAAACAGCTAACAGACAGACATGGCAACCTGAATTAAAGAAGTGCTGCTTTTAACAACCTGGACCTCATTTCTGACATAAAATACGGTTGTTACCTCACCAATATAAGGATGGTGTGATTAGAATTCCATAGTTCAAACAACATGATCAGATCTGGAGCAAACATTTTTCTTTTTCTTCTAAGGTGGATTAGAACTTTTTGTGGTACACAACACAAAGTACTGGACAGGAGGAACCTAGCAGTCAATGTGACTCCCTGATTTGAAAATGCAGCTCTTTCAACCAGTTGTGTGGTGCCGTGACATGTCAATCATCTGTGTCCAATCAGATTTCAGGGGAGTCAAGTGAAACCCTGGCCTCCACTCTAGCTCCACCCATGCCAGGAAATGTTCAACATTTCCTGTTTCACTGTGACTGAGAATTTGCCACTTCCTGTTTGAGTGTGAGCTTGCAATGAGTTCTCGCGAGATTCCATGGGATCTCATCTGTCAGTCCAGGAAGTGTTTGACATTTGAACATTTCCTATTTTACTGTGGACTTGAATTTTGGCACATCCTGTTTAGGACGCCCTGTACCATGAGTGAGCCTCGCGCCACTGCGCGCCGCTTTGCTCATATGGCTCAGGGGTTAGCACTGATGCCTTACAGCAAGAAGGTTGCGGGATCGCTCCCCACCCTTTCTGTGTGGAGCTTGCATGTTTTATATATATATATATATATATAGGCTCCAGCCACTCCCCCTGCCCCCCATGACACTTAATTGGAGTAAGTGGGTATTGAAAATAGATAGATTATGAAATCAAAGTTAACAACACAGAGGATGCAGATCTTATTTGGTTTTCTGCTGTGGATAGTTCCTATTTGTTCCTGAATCTGAAGCTGAAACTACTGCAGCGATATAATGTTGAACCTGAGAACAATGGCAGATCTTAGTATAGGTGATATGGTCACATGCTGAGGGCCGCAACTTGGAGGAAGATGAGGATGCCCATAAAATAAAGGCCCACCAAATAAATAAATAAAATAAGGGCTTTCACATGCATAAACCTATTTTCAATCTTTTATTTGCATGTAAAGTAAATCTGTATAATATCTGTGTGGGGAGTGGGGTGCGTCCATTTCATGCATCAACCTCTGATTGCCAATGACTGACAAAGTGTGACACACGGTGGACAACCACTGAGGAAACGCCAATAATTGTGTTTATGGTCATGGGGGGGGTGCTGAAGGGAGTGTTCTCCCACCGTGTCAAACTGCCTCCATTATTCATCGGTGTTTATTTATTTATTTGTCTGTCTGTCTGACTTTTAGCAAGATTACGTCAAAACTACTGTATGGGTTTGACAAAATTTTCACAACAGAGAGGTAGTAGGTGAAGGAAGGCTCCATTAAATTTTGGAGGTGATCCAGATCTGGATCTGGATTCTGGATCAAGTTTCACTTTATATTGGCTTTGAAAGATTACTGTTAGCAGGATTAAAACAAAATTACAGCACGGATTCTCACTAAATTTGCACCATAGATACATATTAGGCCATTCGGGGTTTTTACATATCCAATAATCCCTTGCTCGCTAGAGAGTCGCTGCAGTCAAAACAACATAGAGAATCCACATGATGACAATTGTAAATGAATATTATACTACAGAAATGTATTTTTTTATGCTTTTCATCACGTTAATAAGAGACTGCGGCATGATACCCTGAAAACTTGCTAAAACAATTATAACAAATAATCCGTGTATGTTACGTTTAATCTGCATGGAATTTAATAAGCACAAACTGAATTTCAGACATATTATATATATTAGTCTGGAACAAAGAGGACAAACAGTGTTGTAAAGAACAATAATCAAGACCTTAAAGAGCAAACTTCACTTTCTTCCAGAACGACAAGAAGCGAGCGTAGCTCACAGCAACTCCTATTGAAAATAACAGAGAGACAGCCTGTGACTCTCGCATGTTTACATAAAACAAACACAATAACAACGTCTATAAACCCAGAGTATATATTCACGAGAGTTGTAGATACAATATAAAAATAGTTTGATGTTGCGATGTTAATGCTGTTGTCTGTGTGCAGAGGTTAAAGTGCAGCCTGATCAGAGCGTCTCAATGCGGTTCTCAATGTTACTTAGATCTCGCAGGAAACCTGAAAAGCCTCAATGGAAGACTCCACTGAATTTTGGAGGTTATCCAGATCTGGATTGGTGGACATCAGAAATCTCTGATTGCTCTTGTTTTGTAATTGGTGTGACATGATCCACATAAAATTCATTCATTATTTTTTTTCAACCTGCTTACTTAAGTCATGAGGCATGAAAAACCCTGAGCAGGACACCGGTCTATTGCAAGGCAACATATAGACAGACAAACACATTCATGCATAAGATCATGCATAGTAATCCTATGACCTTGTTGCTGTGAAACAACAACGCAAACCATTAAGCCACCGTGCTGCCCATCAAAATTTCAAACAAAATAAAAACAGTTAAATAATTAAAGCTCTCTGTTTCACAGGGTCATTGATTGCTGTGATGATGAGAGTCACATGTATGTAATAGTGTCACTCTGGCATGACAGCTAAGTGACAGCATGATTATGCCGTTGTGCAGTGTGCCGCAATAATCTGTTCCACAAAGTGTTAGCATTGCCAACAACAGGAGACCAAAGAAGTCTTAACTATGTAGAAAGGGGGCTTTTTTCTTCCAATAGTGTGTTTCAGTGACTGCGGGATGTCTTATCACTTCAGGCAGAGGGAGAAGAGCCGAACTCATCCAAAACAGCGCTTCTCAACTAATCTCAAATGAGATGGAAATCCCACGGATTCAGCGAGCCAGAATAAAATGCTGCCTTGGTTCCAGTACATCTTGTAAAAGGGTAAGAGCAATTTACAAATGTGGCAAGTCAAGCTTGTGATATATTTTAATGATTGTCCTATTTTATTTGTCAGCAGCAAAATAAATAGTTTCAGATTTATATACAAGGATCTATAGTGATGCTAATCAGCACAAGTGAAGTCTTGTCAGGACAAACAGATGGGCCCTCGATTGCCTGAATTGTGCAAATGCAAACTTTTAAATTTAAAGTGGTCAAATTTGTTGATTTTTTTCTGCATCATTAAAATGCAGCACCATTGTACTTCTCATGATTATGGTACATATTGCAACAATGTGACTTCATCAGGAATAATCGAGTAACTCCTTGAGGAGTCACAGTCGAAAAACACGAATGTACAACCTTACGAAACTAGTGATGGAGTCTTTGTTCATAGGAATTCTGAAAAGGTGAAATTAATTGAAAATATTTCATATAAGAGAGCAGGAAATGCAGAGAACAAAAGGACAATTAATAATGATGAGATGAAGCATAAATGAAGTGTAAGGCCTTCCCTGCCAGTGACTTCACCAAAAGCTGCATTGTTTGGGGCCACAAATAACAGCTCACGGACGATTACTGGCATTTATCAGTTCATAAAAATAGACCTTGATATTAAAAATGGGAGGTCACACACCACAATATCTGAGGACAGCTACTTCTTGTGGCCAAATGGCCGTTATCATCCATCAGTTCACTTAATCAATTCACTTAATTGCACAGTGCCACATCACAACACGTCAGGTGCTTCATAAGAGTAACTTCAGTGATCTGCAATGGCTGTCTAACCTTCTTGTCTCCACAGAACAGGTTGGCTATTGGCAGTGGTACCCATAAAACTAGACCTTTTCACCTCCAACTTCCAGTTAACAACCTGAATACTTTGGGTTTTTTTGTTTTTTTTTTGGAATTTCATCTTCTGATCATCCCATTGTCTTGGGCTACTCCTGGATGGTAGGGCCACAATCTCCTCACTGAGTGGTTGACTAGGTTTATTGTTAACTAGTCCACCAAAATGCAGATCGGTCTGCATACAGGTCCAAACTTCTAACAGTGTTAAGGTTAGATGTCCAGACGGGACAAGACCGATTCAGGAAATGGACCCAAATGCTCGGGAGCAAGACACAGAGTGGTTTGCAAAAGAAATTTATTTATAAGGACAAATGAAAGTGCTGCACAGGGGATACCTGAATGGAGAATTATAGAATAAGTGGGTATAGAAAAATGAATAACTGAATGAATCAATTAAGTAGGTGTGGTGTAAAGTCAATGTTCTGGTCTGTCCCCTTTCTGTGTCTTATGTATTGTCTGTTAGCTGTTTTTCTATTTTGCGAAGTTTTGCTGTTCTTGAGTTCCACTTTCATTTTCAGCCTTTGTTCCTTGGTTTTGTACTTAGTTACTTTGTGGTTCTCCTTTAGTTTGATAATTATTTATAGTGTCTTTTGGGTTATACTCACCAACAGAGTTCTTTGTGGTTTGTTTCACTCTGTCTCTGTCAGTCCCTTTGTGTGTTTGTAGGTGTGTCCTTGTCACCTGTTCTCCCTCAGCTGTTTCACATTCCCAATCACACCACCGGTCACTCATCTGCATGTCTGTGTCACTAGTTACAGTGCCAGACAGAGTCCAAGGCCTCTGTGTTCATTGGGAATTTAAAAGCAGCAGAAATGTTTAATTTTTGCCCTAAGAGTTGATGAAGCAATGCCAGCAGGGTATTGTTTTCACTTGAGTGTGTGTGTGTGTGTATGTGTGTCCTTGTAAACAAAATAACTCAAAAACGCCTGGATGGACATCCTTCAGATGTGGTGAGAATATGACTTGAATACGCATCAAGAAATGATTAGATTTTTGGAGTAGTAGAATAGAATAGAATAGAAAGCCTTTATTGTCATTATACACAGCAAACAGTCTGCATAGTACAACGAGATTAGGGGGGCTGCTCCTTAAAAAGTGCACGCAGTGCAATACCAGACAATATAACATGAATAAACAACAATATCACATAAGGAAACACGTGAAGTCCTTTGCTGAAATGTAAAATTGTGTAACATGTGGACAGTGTAAACGGTGTAGCAATTGAGAGAGTGCAAAAGGAAATGTAAAACTGTATGACAACTATAGGCGATATAATAAACAATGGAACAACTGAAAAATGTGCAAAAGTCCTGTGCTACAAATGAGATAGATATGGTGCAACTCAGTACCTAATATAGTCCGTTTTTAGTGCAGATTATTGTTCAACATGGTGATGGTTTTGGGGAAGAAACTGTCTCTGAGTCTATTTGTCCTGGCCTGTATGGACCTGTAGCGCCTGCCAGAGGGCAACAGGTTGAAGAGGTGAAAGCTGGGGTGTGTATTGTCCTTGAGAATGTTCTTGGCCATACTAAGACAGCGGGAGGTGTAGATGGTGGAAATGGGGGGCAGAGGACAGCCAATGATTTTTTTGGGCAGTGTTTGCTACCCTCTGCAGTCTCTTCCTGTCAGCTTCAGTGCAGCTGGAGTGCCACACTGACACTGCGTAGGTCAGCAGGCTCTCTATAGTGGAGCGATAGAAGGTCACCAGCAGGGGTGTGCTTAATTGCTCTTTCCTAAGCACCCTCAAGAAGTGTAGTCGCTGCTGGGCCTTCTTGACCAGTGCTGCGGTGTTGACTGACCAGGAGAGGTCAGCAGAGATGTGAACCCCTAGGAACTTGAAGGACTCCACTCGCTCCACGCATTCGCCATTGATGTACAGTGGGGCGGGGGCAGTTTTCTTTCTACGGAAGTCCAGGATGAGTTCCTTAGTCTTTGTGATGTTTAGTGCCAAGTTGTTGGCTGCACTCCACTCGACCAGTTTTTGGACCTCATCTCTGTAGGCCGCTTCGTTTCCCCGTTATCAGCCCCACCACTGTTGTGTCATCAGCAAATTTAACGATGATGTTCTCCGAGTGGGTGGGGGTGCAGTCAGATGTGTAGAGCAAGTAGAGAAGTGGGCTCAGCACACAGCCCTGGGGGGAGCCGGTACTGAGAGTACGGAAGGAGAAGTGAGGACCAAGCTTCACCTGCTGTGGTCGGTTGACCAGGAAGTCTTTGATCCAGGAGCAGGTGGGCAGTGGGATCCCCAGGTTGGATAACTTGGGGATAAGGATGTCCGGTATTATGGTATTAAAAGCTGAGCTATAGTCAATGAAGAGCATCCTGACATAGCTCCCTTGTTTCTCCAGGTGATTCAATGCTGAGTGAAGGGCAGTTGTTATTGCATCTTCTGTGGATCTGTTAGACCTGTATGCGAACTGATGCTGGTCCAAGGTAGGGGGGAGACAAGCTTTGATGTGTCTTAGAACCAGTTTCTCAAAGCACTTGGTGATGACTGGGGTGAGTGCTACCGGGCGGAAGTCATTGAGGCTGGTTGTGGGTGATTTTTTGGGAACTGGGATGATAGTAGCGGATTTTAAGCAGGCTGGGATGAGGGCATGTTCTAGTGACAGGTTGAAAATGACAGTGAAGACCTGTGCTAGCTGGTCAGCACATGCCTTGAGCACCTTCCCTGGTACTCCATCCGGGCCTGAAGCCTTCCTGGGGTTCACAGCCCGGAGCACTCGTCTCACGTCTTCATGGTAAAAGGCTTCCAACTGTGTCTGGTCAAAGCAGTCCTGCAGACGGGTGAGGGCAGCATCAGGCCAGGTGTTAATGGTCAGCCGTTTAGGCTTTGTTTGTCGGTTGAGGGGGGTGTAAGCGGGGGTGAGAAACAGGGAGAGGTGATCTGACTGGCCCAGGTGGGGGAGGGGTATGGCTCTGTATGCTCTCTTGATGTTGGTATAAACATGATCCAGAGTGTTTTCCCCTCTTGTAGGGCATTTCACGTGTTGGTGAAATTTTGGTAAAACAGTTTTAAGATTTGCCTTATTAAAGTCACCAGCAATGATGTGAACGCCGTATTGACAAAGTTAAAGGAAAATATGGTCCAGAAAATATGTTTTGTATATCTCAACAACCAAGAACCCTAGATGGACAAACTTTGTGGTAATATTGCTTGGATAGATACAGTATTTTGAGGTAATTTGATTTTGTACACTGGAAAAAATTTGGAGTAATATTTACTTGAAAAAACCTAGGAAAGTTTTTTCACTTAGAAATTCCAAGTAAATTTTACTTGCATATATTAGTTTTTCTAAAAGAATAACTCAAGTAACATTTGCTAGCAATTATCAATTGAATATTCTCATTTAATTTGACTGTCTTTATTCATAAAAAGTAAAACTTTTCAGCTGTTCCCCTTGTTTTCACTCAAGGTTGCCACAGCAGATCCATTTTGGATCTGCATGTTGATTTGGCACAAATTCTACACTGGATGCCCTTCCTGATGGGCCGCCTCATTACATGGAGAAATGCGGCAGGGGTGGGGTTTGAACCCGGAACCACCTGCACTGAAACAGATGGTTGTGTAGTAATGCCGCGTTCACACTGGACGCCACGCGAGCGACAGTGGTGACAGGTTGCCATGTAATCCCTATGGAAGGACGCGGTGTGGTGCTACAAAAGTCCAAGCCATGCAATTTGACGCGATGGATGTGAATGAAGCAATTCTGAGCGATTGCCGCGTTTGTGCTCCAATGCGCGACAGTTTTGTTTACTTCCGGGTGGTTGTTGTCATGAACTATGTAACCTTTGTTTCGTTAACTGGTTTTATGAACATTTACGGACATGTAAGAATAGCAGAATGACGTACTTAGCTCTTAGCCTAGCAGTTTCACTCTTCACTCTTCTACACTTTCCTCAAATCTTTTTGTGCACACAACATTGCTCAGCGTAACAGCAACACCCGGTGACTCGTGTGAGAACTGTTACAAATACATCATGACAGATGTCTCTTGCAACCATGGCCAAAAGCGGAGGAAGCTGTCCTGTTGAAGGAATACGAGCAATGTAGGGGTGTTCCATGAAGTGGTGGTACATGATAGCCAACATTTTTTGAGGTAAGACACTGAAGCTTTGTCGACTAAAATAAGATTAGCCTCCTCTGTACCAGGCTAAAAACTTTAGTCAGGCAACGTGAAACGTTAGCCGACATTCGTTGTTGCTTTGTGTAACAACTAATGTAAAAAAATTAGTCAACTAAGTGAATTTATTGGACTAAACAAGATGAGAATGCTTTATGAAACGGGACCTGGGTCACAGTGCCAGTGTACCAATGCAGCGGCGAGTACTCTCTTTCTCTCTCATCTGCATTGTGTTGTGATTGACTCCTCCCACTCGCTCCACTCGAGTCACAAACTCACGTTCTCTGGTATGGGTGGCGGCAGTGCTTAATTTGTAAAGTGGGAGGTCCCGGAGCACAGAGGATGGGTGGCTCCGGTGCAGGAAAAAAAAGAATGCCGGGGGGGCTTGCGAACAATGCTGTGCGTCACACTTAAAATAAACTGCACACCCACACAAACACGCACACACACCTTCACAAATGACACTAACACCCTGCCTTTTCCTCAAAAATTACTACATTTATGTTTGCTGTCTGTCTCTGTACTTTCCTGCCACTTTTGCGCTCTTTTTCATACTTTTCCCTCGTTTCAAAAGTCACCGAATGCACTTTACCATAATATATGCAACATATAGCATACTGTTGGAAAGCACGGGTTCTTGGCTTGCTGTCAGTGTTGAAATTTTTCAGATTGAGGGCTTACATGAGAACTTACGGTAATGAGAATCAGCGGCACACTAGTGTGAAACTTCCGTGTTTTTACATCACAGGCTATGTTTACCGTAATACACCATATATCATTGGAAAGCCCTTGGTGTTAGCTTTACAATGCCCTTTGAATCATTCGGATTGGACAAACTATGGCGGAGTTACGGTAAAAAAAAAATATGCATATGGAAAATATGGCGTGGGCACCATCGCCGTAGATAAAGGGATAAATAGCTGGTGGAGCCAACGTCAGAGGTTCCGGAGCGCGCTCCGGCTTGCTCCCCCTCAAATTAAGCCCTGGGAGGTGGACACTCTGACCAGTCGGTCAAAGCCCAGGCTCTGGCCTGACTGGCCAGAGTATCCTTTGGCTGTCAGGGGAGTGAGGCCTATTGACTACCACATGCACAGTGACTCCTGTTGGCCTCTGTCATAGAAGTGTCATCCATTTTTAGATTAGACAATTTGGCAGAAAGTGACTTGTGACCCAGGAGTGTAGCATCAGCCAATCCAGAATCAATGGCATCATCCATACCAAGGTATTTCCTAATATTACCACAATAATCACTACACAGTAAACATGTTTATTTCTGCTGTAAAGTTGCACATTTTCACATGAGGATCTGTGGGAAGTTGCTTCCATTTGGATCCAGCCAAAGCAGCCATTCAAGGAACTGTAAATTTTTCTATTTCTGGGTTTGCTTCATTACAGACAGATGGAGGTTGGTGCTTGGTAGTTACACTCCAACTGTCTCACAGATCTCACTACATGAGAAGGATGCTTCCCAAATGGAAGGTGAGTGGTTTTCAAGACTACCTCTGCCCATTCTGCATGCAGTGTGGAGCTGCATTATGGGAAACATCAAACATAAAACTGGTGAAGGTGAATGCAAGATTGAGATGTTTGCTTGGCTTGTTGTTAATAAGACTGTGAAAAAAGATCTACAAGTCCAGCTCAGAAACAGCACCGCTGGGAGTCTGAAGATGTTACAGTCTTCGAATAATGATTTTATTTATCGATAGTAAAGAGTGACAAATGAGAGCTCCTGCACAACACATTGCAGAGTGACTTGAAATTCACTTAAAACATGGACACAGCATGTCTAGAGTCGGGCTATGACTATGTGCTGGAATTACATGCACGAACCAGCACAACAGAGGAGTGACAGATCTTTCACTCAGCAAGATTCTGCTGAAAATGGTAAAAAAAAAAAAAATCAAACATATTCACTCCCAATGCAGCTACATCTTCATGCGGCCACTGGGGGGTGGTGGTGTTCTTTTGTTTCCTACCCCACTTTTGTGCATGTGGGAGTGTGTGTCTACGCACACACATGGCGTAACATGTTCCCAAGGAAGAGTTCTATATGTGTAAAATCCCTGATTATGCAAAAGCTGCTGTACATGGCAAGATGTCTTTTCATTTCAGCGATGTGTTCACTGAGGGTCAGCACAAATAAACCATTCACATCACCAACTAATTCCATACTTGCCACTCTGTTTAACACTTTTGACTCTAACAATCAAACTTATATTAAAAACCATGAGAAAAGAACAGTCCCAAAGCATCTTTTATTAAAATGTAAAACTATATCAGATTAGGAAGCAGTGCAGGAAATGTCCATTTATTATTATTACTTAATTGGAATTCATTGTCAGGGACACTCATATACTTAAATTGTTCGGATTTATGAGTGCTGAAACATTAAACTGTTTCTACCGTAATAGGCGCAGTGAATTAATTTGAGTAACAATTAGAACAGAAATAAAAATTGGACTGTTGTATTTTGTCAACATTTAAAACTATTTACTCAAAAACAAATTGTATTGACATTCTTATGGGGCTTCCCTCAGCCAACAGATTTACATGAACACACATCCATGCCAAGGACAAAGGATCCTCTGCTTATGTTTCTGTTGATATTTTCCTTTTGTCTCTTTCTTTTATTGTGAAAGTTTATTCCTTTGATGTGTTCTGTAACATTCTTTGTAACATTCCTTACCGTTTATCCTAAGTGAAAACCTTTGACCCTGGCAGTTGATCCTAACTGCTGATCTTTGATCCTGGCATTTGATCTTGATCACTCTGAGTGTAGATAAACCGTGTAGTACAGCAGGTAACTGTAAGAATAATTCAAATCCGGTTTCAAGCACCAAAATTTGACTGTGTATACCTTTTGGTACATATTGTAGAAAAACTTTAGCCATTTGAATTTTCAATAGGGGGGCAAGTAGGGGTCAATTGAAGAACTGCATAGGAGTCAAAATAAAAAATGTTCCAATCATATTGAAAGTGATACCACATTATGTGTCTGATGATAATGATTCCAAAAAGGTATAGTTTGGACAATCTGTGACTGAATGTTCTGGAGTTATGGGGTAAAAACAGCAAGAATGGTGACAAAGGTCAGTTTCATTTTGTACAGGGGTCAAAAGTTAAAGTTGCTCCAGTTTTGGTAAAACATGGTGCAAATTATTGGTTGAACTAATAGGATTAACAAATGGAATAGTTCTGAATGTGTTGAATGTTTGGTCTCCAAAGTAAAGGTCAAACAATGTCGATGTCCATTGGATTGTATAACGTGACATATGTTAGCCCGTAGCATCATACCTAAGCATGACACATGGTGCAAACTATTCCTTTTTAAAACACTATTAACTCAACCAATAATTTGCATCATGTTTTACCATAACTGGAGCAACTTTTTTTGACCCCTGTACAAACTGAAACTGATCTTTGTCACCATGCTTCCACAGATTGTCCAAATTCTACCTTTTTGGAATCTTTGTGATCAGACACATAATGTGGTATAACTTTCAATATGATTGGAACTTTTTTTTTTTACCCCTACTTGGCCCCTTCTTGAAAATTCAAATGGCTAACGTTATTTTTCTAAAATACATACCAAAAGGTATACACAGTCAAACTTTGGTGCTTGTAACCGGATTTGAAGTATTCCTCTGCAAATATTCTGTTATCTGCTGCACTATGCCAAGGGATCAGGTTTTTTTGTCGACATCTTGGTTTGATACTATAACCAGGATCAAGTCAAGTCTCCAAGCATGTGCTAGTACTATGCGTCACTACATCCCCAACATCACGGAACTACCCTGTGTTGTTGTTGTCGTCCATTTGGCTGCTCTCGTTTGTTCAGGGTCACCACAGCAGATACAGCCAGATCCACATTGGTATTTGGCACAAGTTTTACGCTGGATGCCCTTCCTGACGCAACTCCAGTGTAACCTGGAGAAACACACACAGTTGGCGGTGTTCCAAAGAGGTCTCCCATCAGGTACTAACCAGGTCCCGTACTGCTTAGCTTCTGAGATCTGACGGGATCAGGCTAACACGGAGCAGACGGGCTGTATGGAAATAATCTGTGTCCTGGATAGCAATCACCTAGATAAGCAACTTGTCCACCCCCATCTCTCGAAAGTAAGTGTCAAATCTGTTGCAGTCAGGTGAAGAGTGGGCATCTCCTTGGTCTTTTCCAGCCACTGAGGCTCTTAACAGTAAATCACATATGCACTGGATCATGCATAGAGAAATGAAGCACATGACCAAAATCTCAAAGCTGATGCTTCCTGGCAATGCAAGTGATACTCTTCATCTTAGTCTCTCTAAGTAACTGCTTATTTGATACAAATTCATTCCAGTGGTACCCAAGGTCAAAAGACAGCGCATTCCATAATTTAGGTGCCACAACCTCAAATGCAGTCTCCCTGTGACCTAGGCACAACCAATAGGCCACAGTCCAAACACCTCAGAAACCCGCTTGTAGCATAATGGTGTAAAAGTTCAGTGATGTAAGGTGGCAATTGACCATGCAGAGCTCTGAAATCAATGGGGAGCCAGTGCAAGGTGTGTATGTTCACTCCTGCATCTGTCATTTGTGTGTCCCTTTTTGGTGTGTGTATGTGGGCATGTCTCCCGCTGTCAGTCTCCTTCAGGATGTGTCTGCTGTCTGTGTGTCGCTGTCACTCCTCGGTTACCAGTCCATCATGTCTCTGTGTTTTGTGCTCCGGTCAGGTCTCTGTGTTCCAGTGGGTTCCTGGTCCTTGTGGTTTTGGTTCTTCAGTGTCTATTACTGTATTCTCCACGGTTGGTCACCTTCCTCAGTTCTTTATGTTGTTACTTGCATTTGTCTTTTGGTTTGTTGTCTGATCAGTGTTTGAGGGTTTATTATTTATCATGTTTTTTTCTGTTTCATGTGTTTTTGTATTCTTTGTTCTTTGAGTTTTTCATGTGTCCTTGTTTGATGATTTTGCACGTCACTCATTATTTCTCTAGTTTAGCCTCACCCGTTTGTCTTTCCGTTTGTCAGGCAACAAATGTGATGCTTGTCTGCTCATGTATAGTGTTGTTTCATCTCATGATCTGTCTTACATTTGCTATGTGTGTAAGTACACCTTTGGCTATTGGTGCACTGGCTTGTCTACTGTCTTAGTCCTTCCCATCGCATCTCCCGGTTATTTTTCCATCCTGTGTTTTTGTGTTGGACATTTTTGTTGTATGCACATACCGGCACCAGCTTGTAAGCCTTTTTGTTCTCACATGGACCATTAAAACACTTTTTTCTACTCTCAGTTCTGTGTCTTGGCTGCCTGCTTACTAGGGGTTCCATTAGACTCAGATTTATCTTAAATCACTAAAGATACCCTTGAAATGTTTTGAGGAGTAAATGAAATATACAGCTAGATGTCATCTACATAAGATTGGTATGAGACATCCTTTAAAACGTTGAAGATGTGACCAAGTGGGAGCAAATATAAAGCAAATAAAGTAGGTCCCAGAACAGAGCCTTGAGGCACATCACAGGATAGCATGGCAGAAGAAGATGTAAATTTGTCATTAGCAACAGCAAAACTGCTGTTTGAAAGGTCAGATAAAAACCAGTCCAGAGCAGACCCAGAGATTCCATTGGCTGTTAGAAATCAATGTGAAAAATAGGCAGCCCTCACATCTATAGTGTTAAACACAATTAAAAGCTCCTTTAAATGAAGGAGGTAAACCTGGAGCTTTGTAGGCAAGCGCTCCATTTTCCAACATGATCTCTTACCAATGCATATACTGTCATTCATCCAGGGGCAGGAGTTATTCAGAGGGGTGTGTCCGGCTTTATAAGGAGCCAATTTGTCCAAATTAGATAGGCAATAATGATTAAAAGATGTAACTAAAGTATTAATCATCTCAACTAACCAACTTACCGAGGTTAAAAACAGCAGAAAAGCATCTGCAGAGAAGTGATTAAGAATGTGAGAGCAAATCAGAGGAGGAGCAGACAAACAATCCAGTTTAAGAGCCAATTTAAAAAGAATGCAAACATCATCAGAAATTTAAAAAATGTCCTCAGAATAAATAAGATCAATGTTAAGAACAAGAGTAAAAACAAGATCAACAAACATGACCTTGACCTGCGATGCAAATGATGGGAATGACTCTAAGCTCACCCGTCGACACACAAAGCTACAAACCACAGCAAGTCCTCCGCCACATGCTGACAAATGTGGCGAGCTGAGAAATCTGTAATTTTTTGGACAGAGTTTAAGGGGTGGGGGGTGGACAAACTCCATTTCCCTCTGCCAAGTTTCACGGCAGCACGGTGGGTTAGTAGTTTGCACTGTTGCCTCACAGCAAGAAGGTCATGGTTTCGATTCCCACCTGTGGCCTTTCTGTGTGGAATTTGCATGTTCTCCCCATGTTTGTGTGGGTTTCCTCTGGGTGCTCTGGCTTTCTCCCACATTTAAAGACATGCAGGTTAGGTGAAGTGGAAACTTTATAATTGTCCAGGTCTTCCTTGCAAAAGAGGTCTCAATATCAATGAGACTAGCCTGGTTAAATAAAAGTTTAAAAAAATCAGCCAGAAACAAAACATCCAGTTCCTTGGACTGGAAATAATCATTCAAGATGAAAGTCTTATTAGTAACGCAGCGAGCATTTAACAGCGCCATCTTGAAAGTAGTTGTAGCTGGATTCTCCACAGCAGACTGCTGGGGGATGGTACACAGGACCCCGCGGAGACAGACCACTGTGCCCGAAGGTTTTATATGCCGGCCTGAGGCAGGTGGTGCATCACAGCCGCAGGAAGTTTAACAAACACCTGACGGAGAAAGCAGGTCTCCCGTGATGATCCAGTGAGGGAGGCAGGCCGTACATCCACACATTCAGAGAAAGCAGGTTGATCAGATGGGAACGATGACTTATTACCACAACTCTGCATTTCCAGAGCAGACTCAGTCTCACCTGGAGACCAGCTCTTGTCCCCCTCCTCCGTCTGCATCCATGGGAGCTCTTGTAGCACTGACTGGGGCTATCATCGCTGGTTAATGGCACAAAAAGAGGCCAAAGGACAAAAATGGAGTATCATAATTCTAATGGAGTAGAACCTGACAGTCATATACCCAGTGAGCAGCAAGACCATCCTAGACCAGCACTAGGACTAACAACAAAACAAACACAGACGCCATCTTGTCCAAACCACTAAAAGCAGAGTAGAGCATCCACATCTCACTAACATACAGTAAGGCAGGAAGCACACTAAAGATTTCTGCTGTCCTGTTGCTTAATGCTGGTAAATTATACAGACAGCCAGCAGATGGCAAAAAAAGTGCTTCATAAAAAAAATAATAATAATAATAATAATAAAAAAAATTCTGCATTTTTTGTTGCAAGCAGGTATCTATGCGAGATCAAGTCTTTATATAGTAAGGTTTCACATCAGGGGTGATGCCAAAAATAAAAATACTTTTTTGGCCATTTTTGGGCCAAAACCCCCCATTTTTGTCAAAAAGGGTCAAAATTCAAAAGTGGCCCAATCCTTTACCAAATTTGAAACTTGATCCAGAATCTGGATCCGTATCCAGATCACCTCCAATATTTAATGGAGTCTTCCTTGTTCTAATATTTATCTGTGGTGAAAATTTCATTAAAATCCCTGTTGTAGTCTTGACATAATCTTGCTAACATATAGACAAACACCAATGATTTTATTATGTCCTTGGTGGACGTAATGAACTATCAAATGAATGATCAAAGAATGACACCACGCCTTTTCACTATGAACAAACTACTGATCGGATGCATCCATTCCATTCTGACTGCTGTGACTAGATGAGGTTTCTCTGTTTGTTTCTACAACTATTCCAATTATTAAACGTTAGTACCATACATGGAGACACAGTTAGCTATTGATTCTGAGTGCAGAATGATATACATTCCTCCCCAGAACCATCAGACAGACAGATAGAGTGGCTCCACCTCCCATCAGAGAGGGGTGTGGCCCATTTTCATGAAGAACAGGAGTTATAGGTCACTTTCACCTTTTTAAGGGTACTACACCTCAATGTCTGTATTTTTGGGTGCAAACTTTTAAGCCCCCATCACACATAGCAAGAATATGCAGGAACCATGCCCGCCATGGCAAATATTGCCATAACCACACAGTCGGGAGGAAAGGAGGCGTGGTCAGCAGTGTCAAATCGTATCCGGTTACCTGCATAACGCTGCATAAGCCACTAAGCATGCACGTGTCACACGACAGCTTTGCTTAAAGTTTACTGGCAGTGGGCCATGCTGTCCCATGCATCAGACAGAGCCTTTCCAGGGAACTTTAATTTTTCTTTTCTTTTTTTACTTCAGGAGCACAACGCAACTCTGGACACCACGGTGGTTGGATTATCACATGGGATTTAGTTTTGCGTGGTTGATTCTAGCACACAGCAGCAGGGTGAGAGGATTTTAACCACAGGCTGCAGTTTTGGCTCCACATCCATGTCCACGCTGTGAAACACTCCTGAGCCGCTGTTGGAGGTGAGATTCGTGTTTATTAATGGTGTAACGGCCCTGCACAACAGCACGTCATATCTCCTACAGAGTTAGAAGGTGATCATATATTGCAAGGTGAGATCCGTTCAGCTCAGAGCCTGGCAGGTGAAATGAAGTGTCACTGTGCATGAGACCACGGAGTGGTGCAGCTGCCTGTGTTTTATAGAGATATGATGGAGACAACAGTGCACATTATTTACATCGCCCATGGGAAGGAATGGACAAATATCTGTACTGTAAGGTCTATTGTGGATATAACGGCGTGCGCACAGTAGCACACGGTGCTTTTGGTTTGATAGCCGCTGTTCACGTTCACTGTACATGATAATCACAATTATTATTATGATGAAGCGTGCCACATACATTTCAACAGTTCCTTTGTGCTCTGGGGTGTGGACATTATTATCCGTGGCACGTGCAGGTCATACCGGCAGGCTTTGCTGTGCCAGATCCATCTCGAGGTTCCCTCGTATGCGTTCAAATAAGTTCGGATCCTGTTTTTCCACCATCAGAATTGAATCAGAATCAGATTAAATTGCGGTCAGATGGTCCTCTGATTGCACAAGGAGCGCCGTCGGATAGGTGTCCCATCTCAGAGGGTTTTGAACATGTGCATCACACTCGGGACCACCAGCTGATTTTGACCAGCTGTGTGGACTCGCAGATGGCTGTCAGAACGTTTTGTAACTGAGACCCGACACTTTTTGGATGTGCGCCGATTTGTCACTCTGATGCAATTCTGCGTGATTCTGGCTCTGTGTAATGCGGGTATTATTTTTTTCAGAGACTTCCTGACCTTTATTAACATGCTGAAAAGGTAGATAACCTTCTTCTTTAATCATCAAACATGTTTTTCTGTGACGTATTGGTGCAAACGATTCCGCCACTTCCGCCCATTTGGGGAAACTAACTGCCTTAAACCCTTTTAGGTTTGGATAAATAATTCAAGCATGCAAATTATTCTGATATGCAATAAATGCGATTGATCTCAGTGAAATTTACTCATTCCATTTTTATGTATCAAAACTAATAACCTTAAGTATTTTGCAATCATGCCTGTATTGCTGCAACTCATTTGAAATGTTTAATGTAATGTAATCTTTAACTAGATTTATGTTACTGCTGTTTAAATTTCTGTTTCTATTTTTATTTTATTTTTCTATAAAGCACTTTGTGATTTTAAGTGAGCCAATCCCCATAGACCCCCCATGTTAAAAAGTTCAACTTCACCACAGAAATATGTTTCAGGCCGCTACCAAAAAAATGGGTTTTGGTCTCTGTAGCTAGTTGCCCTGTTCATTTATGTGTGTGTGCGTGTGTGTGTGTTTTTGTGTGTGTGTTATGAGAAAACCTATGAATATTTCAGGGTGTGGTAGTTTGCTGTGCGAGACAGCTAGTGAGAGGAGTCCCACTAGCAGAGAATAATAGCCGATTGTCCTTTCTGAGAACTTTATTACCCATATCACAGATCAAAGGCATCCAGAGAAAAGATTAGAATTTAGACCAAACACATGATCCATCACATAATGGTCCATTAGTACGGTACTGATGGACCATCAAAGTCTGTGGTCTCGTATTTCAATTGAATGAAATTTTACTATAATGTGCTTTATGCATAACTTTTAGAAGGCTGTATTCAACCAATTCATTAAATTTCAAGGTCTTTAATTCTTTAAACAATGGATTTATTGGATCCCTATGTCCACTCTATTGACCCTTTTCTGTAAAAGGAAAAGTGGATTAACGTAGGTTTTACATGCACTTCCCCACACTTCAATACAATAGGTCAGATATGGAACAAACAATGAGTTATACAATAGAAACAGTGCACTTTTATTTAGAAAATCTTTAACTTTATGTTAAAGTTTTTTTGTTGTTATATTCTATTCAGATGCATTTATAAATGATAGTAGGGATGGGTATTGATAAGGTTTTATCGATATCTATGCCATTATCGATTCTGCTTATCGATCCGATTCCTTATCGATTCCCTTATCGATACCTCGTGAATTTTGTACTAAAAGTAGGCTTTACAGGTTTTCTATGTATTTCCTTGAGTCTTAAAGCAAATAAATATGAAATTAGTCACTGTATCCTTGATCTCTGGACATAAATAAAAATAAACAAAACTGTGTTTCGCTTTGAAGTTATTAATTCAGACTGAATTCTATCATTCTATCTTGACTTGTCAGAGAGCCGTGCAATGTTTGGAGCTGTGTGAACAGAGCGGAGGATGATTCTCATTTCTTTCTCGCAACAAGACAGGAGTCCCAGTTAGTAACTTTAATCCGCACAAAAGTGAATCACAACTCATATTTAGGGATGAAAGTGGTGAAAAACAAAAAAAAAGCTGAAACCCAAAATTACCCCCCAACACCACCTGCACGAAAATGTTTGAATTCTAGAAGCTCTGAAATGCAATCTGGGACTATTCCAGACAATAAACTGGAGTGAGTGCAGAATCCATTTAGGTGAGAAAAAAAATACAACTTTCCTTATTCAAATTCATTCCAGTAGTATTCTGCTCTTACTAGGATTCAGCAGTTTGGCAGATAGTTCTGGGGGAAATCACTGAAGAAATTAACAAACTGAAAATATGGTTTGACCGAAACAAACTGTCATTAAACTGAAATAAGACAGGGATGAAATGGAGGTGTGAGAGTCACTAGGTGTTCACAGGAAACATTTATTTCTGTATGTATTTATTTATTTATTTGTTAGTTGCTATTATATATTTTCTGTTGTGTTTCTATTCAGGTTCTTTTTGTCTCTTTCTCTAAAATTGTATATAATAATCATTATATTATTAATATATAAGCAAAAATAAATTTAAGGAATATTACAATTTGAAAACAAATGCACCCGAACGTGATGACGGCTACAATTGCTAAATGCTAACTTTTAACATTGAAAATGCCATAGACATGCTAACGCGTTAGCATCGCTCCCGTTTTTAAGTTATAAAATACATCTATCAACTGTTTCAGAAGACCATAACAGGTCGGTTTAACAAAGAAAAGGTAAATAATACTCACAGACGTATGCTCTTTATGGTTTTAGCGGGGGAAAATTAAGCGAAAGAAAGAAATAAACGAAGCAATCGACCGAAGCATTGCTTCAATCTGCGAACCACGCTTCGATTGGTTCAAGGTTCAAAGCAAAGCCGCGCTGCAGAAAAGTTAATTAAGGACCCGCTGCAGGGTCTGTAATCAATGTAGAGAAATGATCATTTTCCTGACAAACACCCGCCAAGACAACGGCCACTCTGAAGGGCCGATAACAGAATCGTTAAGCACAAAGCTTATTGATGTCGGTGGATCGAATCATTTCTTAACGATACCCGAAAGGAACCGGTTCTCGATACCCATTCATAAATGATAGTGTAAGGTGTTGGTGTGTAACCCAGCTTTTTAATACAGGGTGGCTCAACGAAAGTGCCACAAAAATAAAGCCATAGAAAATTTATACACTTTTGGATACTGAAGCATCTATCAGAGAATTTTATCTCCGGTGTTCATTTCAAATTTCACCTCAGTTTGTAAGAGTTTTGGCATTCACAAAATGTACTCATTATGTGCACCGCTACTCTGGTTTGGCCAGATCTCCCTTTGTTAACATTATGAACATTTCTATCAGTTTGAAAATTCTTTACAATCCTCCATATTGTCTTTCTGTCTGGAGTTTTTCTGACTGCAAAATGGCATTGATATTGTCGTTGGGTTTGCACAGTTGGCTGAATTGAAAGTAGACTTCCACCAGTTTCCCTTTTTGCTCGATTGTACAGTAAGTGGCATCCTCATTGGATCAGTCTCAAACTGCATCAGAAGAAATTCCTCACATATATCTTGGTGTAAAAAAAAAATATATATATAGAATTCAGATTAGCCATTGCAGAATTAGAGTAAAATAATTTTGTTGTCCTTTTTTGGGACACCCTGTACTTTAGTTATACTGCTTAATGGGTGTTTTATTAGTATTTTCTTTTGCACATTTTCACCTTTTCTTTGCCTTTACCCTACATACATGTACATATTTGTGTGAGAAGATTAATAACCTCAAGAGCATTAATCATTTTCATATTTACAGGTTCCCTCACCCTAACTGACCTGATTTTAAAGATGAAAACCAAAACAGACCCAGTAATGTTCGAGCTAAGGGCCCCTTAACACATAGTGCAAATAAAGTACAACAAGGGCGACTCACTGCGAAACAGCTCATATGATCGAACCACGAAACATTGCGCCGACGGGCGGGCGTGCACAGTACCAGTGTGATGGTTTGTGCACATGGGAACACACTGCCAGCAGCTGCACGATGTGGTTACACCACCTGAAGGCTACACAAAACAACATTTTCAGATCACTTGAACCCAAGTTTACATAAGTGAATCATTAATTTCTATTTAATCTAATGCCTGACGACGCATAATAAATTGATGGAGACAACGTAAACTTTATTTTTCAACTCTGACCTGCTGCACAAAACAGAGGGCAAACAGCTCACAGCATCAAACGCTGATTGAAAATACAGGGGCAGGATTATCAGCATGCATACACAGTAAAATCACCAGTGTTACTTTTACACTGGTGATTTTACTGTGTACCAGATGTTTTCTACCGGTACTTTGATATTACCATGAACTGGTATAGACCCCTATCATGCAAAGTGAAAAAATATTACACCTGCACAAAAGCCAACCACAAACCAGTTCACAAAATTATTTATGAATCAAAACCTAGACCCAGTGTTACCTTGCATATTAATTAACCTTAGCTAGCTTGTTAGCTTTGAGATAGGTGGGCATGGTAGGGTTCATTCATCCCGCCCAGGTCATGCCAGTCTTGCCCATGCTCCACCTCTTTACCTGTATATAGGGTGGACAGGCAGAGGCACTCAAGAACATTTAGTAACGCTCCAAAATAAGACAGCAGTGTTAAAGAAAAAAAATGAGTGGTGTTAAAAGCAGAATATTACTCATTTTATAATAAAATTATAAAATTTAAATTAAATAATGAAGCACAAACATTATATGTATATATATATATATACACACAAGGTCTGTTAGAAAAGTATCCGACCTTTTTATTTTTTTCAAAAACCTGATGGATTTGAATCACGTGTGCTTGCATGAGCCAACCTTGAACCTTCGTGTGCATGCGTGAATTTTTTGATGCCTGTCGATTGCGTCATTTGCTGGTAAGCAGCCTTTGTTTGAGGACGTGTGTTGTGCTCTCGGCGGATTTTCATTGCAAGGAAATGGCGGAACGACTGGAGCAGCACTACTGCATCAAATTTTGCCAGAAACTGGGTGACAGCCAGGTGGAAACCATTCGGAAGATTCAGACGGCTTTCGGTGACGATCCTATGGGCATCACACAGATTAAGGAGTGGTACAACCGGTTTAAAGACATCCGCACAACGGTGGAGAGCGAGCCACGCTCCAGTCGGCCATCAACATGCTGAAATGACCGGATCATTTCCAAAGTGAACTCTGTGGTGATGTGGGACCTTCCTGTGACTATCCGAGAAATTGTGGAAGAGGTGGACATCAGCATTTTTTCAGCATATTCCACTGTGACAGAAGATTTGGCCATGAAAAGAGTGGCGGCGAAATTCGTGCCGAAGCTGCTGATGACGGAGCAAAAGCACCTCCGTGTTGAAGCCTCACAGGACATGCTGGACTCTGAAAAATGAAGTCCACCTCTTCCACAATTTCTCGGATAGTCACACGACTGAAAAGCCACCGAAAGTCATCTGAATCTAACGAATGGTTTCCACCTGGCTGTCGCCCAGTTTCTGGCAAAATTTGATGCAGTAGCGCTGCTCCAGTCGTTCCGCCATTTTCCTTGCAATGAAAATCCGCCGAGAGCACAACACACGTCCTCACACAAAGGCTGCTTATCAGCAAATGACGCAATTGACAGGTGTGAAAAAATTCACGCATGCACACAAAGGTTCAAGGTTGGCTCATGTAAGCACACGTGATTCAAACCCATCAGGTTTTTGCAAAAAAAAAATAAAATAAAATAAATAAACAAATAAATAAATATATATATATATATATATATATATATATATATATATATATATATATATATATATATATATATACATACGAGGTCTGTTAGAAAAGTATCCGACCTTTTTATTTTTTCAAAAACCATATGGATTTGAATCACGTGTGATTGCATCAGCCAAGCTTGAACCTTCGTGCGCCTGCGTGAGTTTTTTCACACCTGTCGGTTGCATCATTCGCCTGTGAGCAGGCTTTGAGTGAGGTGTGGTCCACCCCTCTTGTCTATTTTTTATTGCGAATAAATGTCTGAACGATTTGGAGCTTTGCTGCATCAATTTTTTTCCAGAAACTGTGAGAGACCTCCAGGTGGACACCGTTCGGAAAATTAATATGGCTTTCAGGGACGATTTTATGGGGATTACACAGATTAAGGAGTGATCCAGACGGTTTAAAGACCGCCCACAACTGCTGAGAGCGCGGAGCGCTCCCAGCCCCCATTGACAGGCTGACACCCCGCTGGAACAACCAGATCATTTCCAACGTGAAGGCTTTGTTGATCCGGGACCTCGTCTCACTTTCACAAAAAGGCTGAAGATGTGGACATCAGCACTTTTTCGGCACATTCCACCGTTACAGGAGTTTTTTTCATGGAAAGAAAAGCGGAGGGACGCGCCACGGAGCCGTTCATTACGCGGGACAAAACCACCTCGGTGTTGGTCTCACAGGACGGCTTAAAGGTGGATTTCAGATGGATTCCGGTTGCTTTTCAGTCGTGTGATTATCCGATTGTGATTGTGCATGAGCTGGACCTGCCCCAACATGTCCTGGAAGGCTTCATCACGGCGTTGCTTTGCGCCATGCAGCTCCGCCGCGACGCACGTAATTCCTCCGCATGTCTGTCTCAGTGTGCCGAAAAAATGCTGATGTCCATGTCTTTTCACAATTCCTGTGCTAGTCAGACGACATACCGGATCAAGACAGCGTCCAGTTTAGAAATGAACGGCACATTCCACTGTTACAGGAGTTTTTGTCATTTTGACAGGCATGAAAAAACTCACGCATGCGCACGAAGGTTCAAGCTTGGCTGATGCAATCACACGTGATTCAAATCCATATGGTTTTTGAAAAAAATAAAAAGGTCGGATACTTTTCTAACAGACCTTGTGTGTATATATATATATATATATATATATATATATATATACACACACACACACACACAGTGGGAAAAATAAGTATTTGACCCCCTGTCAGTGTTGCAGGTTTTCCCACCTACAAAGAATGGAGAAATCTGAAATTTTTATTGTAGGTACACTTCAACTGTGAGAGACAAAATCTAAAAAAAAAAAATCCAGAAAATCACATTGTATGATTTTTAAATAATTAATTTTCATTTTATTGCATAAAATAAGTATTTGACCCCTACCAACCAGTGTTGCCACAGTTACTTAGAAAGTGATCCAGTTACTGATTACTCCTTGAAAAAGTAACTTAGTTACTTTACTGATTACTCAATTGTAAAAGTAACTAAGTTAGATTACTAGTTACTTTTTTAGTTACTTTCCCCAGCTGTCGACAACAACCCTCTGGCACCTCAACATGACAATGATACTTGTTTTGCCAAAACTTACTTTATCGTCACCCTTTCTTGACTTCAATGAAAATAAATACTTGTTTTATAAAAAGTAAAATAAAGACCTCTTTCTTGACCTCATATTTAACTGTTGACAGCACTGTAACAGTAAAACTTGCCATTTCTAACCTACATTGTTTATAAATGTAACTATTAAATTCATTCTAACGTTTTTCTAACATTTAAATTCTCTCTAAATATTTTACTTGTCGAAATTATTATTATTATAAGTAGTATTAGTAGTTGTAGTAAAAAAAAAAGGCTTCAAAACTGGACCTTTAATCTAGGGGTGTTGTGGGGGGGCACATCCCTGCCCCATGCCCCCTTTCCATATGGATTCGCCCCTGCTTTGGCGTTTGAGCACAAAGAATGGATAACATATATTTATGCAGAAAACATGACCACATTTACAGGTAAGAAAGTTTTATTGCGTTTTCACATCATGTGGTCCTCAGAAAGAGAGTTTAGGTGCATTTGAGTGGAAAATAGTGTTAGTTGTTGACGTGTCGTGGAGGATCAGCTGTTTTTAGCGAGGAGATATGGAGCGGCTCAGCTCAGAATTCTAAATAAAGGAGAAAAAAGCATAAGAATGTCTTTGTAAAGCTCAGTGCAGGTGTGCTATTGTCACCGTGCTTTAAGAGGTGAGGACGATCTGCTGCAGAAAACCACGGATGAAAAGTTCACAGCTCGCTTAAAGTGGGCAGTTCAGTCAAACCCCGACCCCCTGCCGATGGACCAAGTTTAATGCTGCTGTCGACCCACAATGCAAAAATAATAGTAACGCACAGTGACTTGGAGAAGTAACTTTAATCTGATTACTGATTTGGGAAGATTAACGCGTTAGATTACTCGTTACTAAAAAAAGTGGTCAGATTAGAGTAACGCTTTACCGGCATCACTGCTACCAACCAGCAAGAATTCTGGCTCACACAGACCTGTTAATTTTTCTTTAAGAAGCCCTCTTATTCTGCACTCTTTACCTGTAATAATTGCACCTGTTTGAACTTGTTACCTGTATAAAAGACACCTGTTCACACAGTCAGTCAATCACACTCCAACCTGTCCACCATAGCCAAGACCAAAGAGCTGTCTAAGGACACCAGGGACAAAACTGTAGACCTGCACAAGGCTGGGATGGACTACAGGACAACAGGCAAGCAGCTTGGTAGAAGACAACAAATGTTATGATTATTTATTAGAAAGTGGAAGAAACACAACAAATGTTATGATTATTTATTAGAAAGTGGAAGAAACACAAGATGACTGTCAATCTCCCTCGGTCTGGGATTCTATGCAAGATCTCACTTTGTGGGGTAAGGATGATTCTGAGAAAGCTCAGAACTACACAGGAGGACCTGGTCAATGACCTGAAGAGAGCTGGGACCACAGTCACAAAGATTACATTAGTAACACATGATGCTGTCATGGTTTAAAATCCTGCAGGGCAGCAAGGTCCCCCTACTCAACCCAGCACATGTCCAGGCCCGTTTGAAGTTCACCAGTGACCATCTGGATGATCCAGAGGAGGCATGGGAGAAGGTCATGTGGTCAGATGAGACCAAAATAGAGCTTTTTGGAATCAACTCCACTTGCCATGTTTAGAGGATGAGAACCACCCCAAGAAAACCATCCCAACCGTGAAGCATGGGGGTGGAAACATCATACTCTGGGGGTGCTCTTCTGCAAAGGGGATAGGACAACTGCACCGTATTAAAGGGTGGATGGATGGGGTCATGTATTGCGAGATTTTTGCAAACAACCTCCTTCCCTCAGTAACAGCATTGAAGATAGGTCATTGCTGGGTCTTCCATCATGACAATGACCCCAAATACACAGCCAGGGCAACTAAGGAGGGGCTCCGTAAGAAGCATTTCAAGGTCCTGGAGTGGCCTGGCCAGTCTCCAGACCTGAACTCAATAGAAAATCTTTGGAGGGAGCTGAAACTCCAAACCTGAAAGATTTGGAGATCTGTATGGAGGAGTGGACCAAAATCCCTGTTGCAGTGTGTGAAAACTTGGTCAAGAACTACAGGAAATGCCTGACCTCTGTAATGGCAGACAAATGTTTCTGTACCAATTGTTAAGCTCTGTTTTTCTAGGGGGTCAAATACTTATTTTATGCAATAAAAGGCAAATTAATTATTTAAAAATCATGCAATGTGATTTATTTGTTGTTTTTTTTCTTTTGATTCTGTCTTTCACAGTTGAAGTGTACCTACAATAAAAATTTCACACCTCTCCATTCTTTGTAGGTGGGAAAACCTGCAAAACTGTCAGGGGGTCAAATACTTATTTTCCCCACTGATATATATATATATATATATATATATATATATATATATATATATATATATATATATATATATATATATATATATATCAGTGGTGTAGTCTACAATTCTGAAGTGGGTAGACTGTGTTTTTTGCCCGTCATCAAACCCGTGCGTTGTGCCCCCGGTTATTAACATTTTTAACACCATAACAACAAATAGATCTATACTTTCCATCTGATCATTTATATTCTATATTTGCCACTATAAAGGCGCTTTTCCACTTCACAAAAGTAGCACTACTCTGCACTACTCCACTCGACTCTACTCGGTTTTTTTGCTTTTCCATTAGGGTAGTACCTGGTACCGGGTTCCTTTTTTTTAGTACCTGCTCAGGAGCGGTTCCAAGCGAGCTGATACTAAAATGTGACGTCAACAGGCTGCCGGCCACTGATTGGTCAGAGAACGTCGTCACTGGACGAGTCATGAGTGCGCCGTCCGAGAGGAAAATCAAAACCCGCCATTTTTAAATAGTCACAGCGGCGTTATAGCGACCGTTGTTTTCTTTCGTTTCACGGCAAGTTTTTTTTTTTTTTTTACTCGCACAAAACCACACCGTGGTCTGTGGATGAGCTGCGGACGTTTATGTTTGGTGGCGGAGGAGAGAATACGGAGAGGTGGATGAAGTGATCCGAAATGAGGCCGCACTCGGCTCACTGGACATTACAGCAACTCAGAGAACAGCTGAAAAAGCTTAAAAGTGATTAAAGGACCACAATGACCGGAGTAGATCGGATCGCAAGGGCTGGAAACGATTCGACCGCAGGAACACTGTTTACGGACACCGACCGGCGAGCAACGGGAGGCAGGATGACCGCGACTTGGCTTTGTTGGAAGCGACGGATGGTAAGTGTTTTTGTGTCTGTAGTCTGCTTGAAAGCACCGTTTAACGTTACTTATCCCATTGGTGGGAAGCACACTTTAACAAACGAAGATTGTGAGTCTAAACTTGTGTTAAAGTAACATCGTTGTCTCATGTACGCGGACACAGTGAGCTAGCTGACTGCTAACTAGCGAGCTAGCTAACTCCGTGCTCCACTTTAAAGTATTAACTTCTGACAGAAAAACATCTCAAGTCAGCAAGACAACAAACGTGTACATTTGACTCATTTAGTGCCATTACTGTGATGTGTTTTTTTTTTTTGACATGTCGCCATTTTGTGTTTTGAATCCAGTTCCATAAGCGAGGAGGGTTCGAACACCAGCTTCAACATCTGTATCAACGTCCAGCATCACACAGCAACATGTCATCACAGGTAAGAATAACTTGTCTCACATCACGTAACTTCCCCAAATACGATATATATACAGGGTGACTCTCCCCCCCCCCCAAAAAAAAAATCCAGAACACATAAATATTGTCAGAAATCCCACAAAGGTCCAGCAAATTTTGCTGGACCTTCCCAAAGTTTCAGTTATCTTGATCACTTTGCATAAAAGTCATGTTCTTTCAAAATGATGCTCCAAATGATCTGATTTGTTGGAGGATCATTTTGAAAGAACATGACTTTTATGCAAAGCGACCAAGATAACAAACTCTGGGGAATGATCATACAGAGACTGAAGGTTTTATTTTTTTTTTTTAACTTTCTTTCCCATTTCTACCTTCATTATTGTCCAGGCAAGAGATAAAGGGAGCCTGTTCCAGCAGGAGAATCTCACCATCTTGAGTGACGTTGAGGCTGAAGCTGAACTGGGTTCAGTGTGATCGACACATCCGACTGATCCTTGAGGAAGCAACGGTGGTGGAAGCTGCATTTAATCAGGCATATCTTGGCGTGCTGGGTGACCTTGTGCACACGATGCATGACTGGGGCATGTGACCTGCGCCCCCACCCCATACTACAGACACATGAAACTTTGGTATAGTTTGTGTCGCTTTTTTTTATGTGTGTGTATTTGCTCTTTTTTGTTGCAGTAAACAATTTGACTCATGTGACTGTAGTATAATTTGTCATTTCATTCTGAGTCAACAGTAAAAAACATTTTGGTTCATTTCTAAGAATTTTTTATTTGGGTTTTTGCCACTCCACAAGACACTGCACACTACACTTGGTTGAATCTTTACACAGATGCTGGAATAATCATGTCTAAACTGAGATTTTACCAAATGGTATTTAACATAAACAAAAAGGTTTAGTCACTTCAGTGAAGGCACATTACATCAAGGAATTTTGAACAACCAGTTTTACTGTCCGTTTACTTCAATTTACATTTATGACCCCATTAAATGTAAAGCTTATTTTACTACTGGATTATGCTTAAACAGCTTTTCAAACTGTTAGCCTTTAAATCAGTAAACCTTGGTAACTTTTACAAATCAAAATGATGTTACACAAAAGTGGAGACATTTTAGCAAAAAGTACAAAAATTTACAAAAAATTCACAGTGAAACATAACTGGTGTATAACATGATGATGACAAAGGTGTCCCATTCCGTGGCATGAACCTCCACAGCGGTGACTCTGAGAAAACTATCTGAAACACACACATACAGCATACGAGGTCTGTCCATAAAGTAACGTACCTTTTTATTTTTTTCAAGAACTATATGGATTTCATTCATATGTTTTTACGTCAGACATGCTTGAACCCTCGTGCGCATGCGTGAGTTTTTCCACGCCTGTCGGTGACGTCATTTGCCTGTGAGCACGCCTTGGGAAGGAGTGGTCCCGCCCCCTCGTCGGATTTCATTGTCTGGAAATGGCGGAATGAAAAGGACTTTTTTTCCATCAGAATTTTTTCAGAAGCTGTTAGAGACTGGCACCTGGAAACCATTCGAAAAATTTATCTGGCTTTCAGTGAAAATTTTATGGGCTTCACAGAGAATAAGGACTTTAACTACAGCTTTAAGGACCCCTTTAAGGATGGTCGGTGCGCCGCGCTCTGAGCTGCGACGACGAGGCACAAACCACTGGATCATTTCTAAACGGATGGCTCTGTGGATACGAGACCGTCGTGTGTTCTTTCTCTGGTTATCACAAGAGCTGGACATCAGCCATTTTCCGGCAGATTTCACTTTTAACAAGAGATTTTGTCATGGAAAGCCGCGCGGAGGCTTTGTGCGTCACGACCGATTCGCTGATGAAGCGAGACAAAGGAACTCCTCCGTTTCGGAGTGTTAGAGGACAAGTTGGAACATGCCTATCTCGGCTTTCAGTGCTTACCAGTCGAGTGAGTATAAGAGAAATTGTGGAGAGCTGGACATGTCCAAACTTGTCCTTTAACACTCCGAAACGGAGGTGTTCCTTTGTCTCGCTTCATCAGCGAATCGGTCGTGATGCGCGAAGCCTCCGCGAATAGTATTGTATTTATGTCTACAATGACAATAAAAGGATATAAAGAATATCTCTAAAAACAGAATTGTGGGAGTGAGAAATGTGTCAGAATGTAAGTAAGTAATTTGCACCAATTGCAAAATACAGTATACAACAGCAAATCTAAAAGAGTGATTAAAAAATACAAAGATCAAATACATTTATTTTTTGGCATCTGAAAACCTAATTTAACAAAGAAATTTAATCAGGTCATAAACCAGGAATAAACAATATTTAAATCCAGCCGAAAGTATCATATGCAAGCTACTGTGTATTGTTTAACAGTAAATAAGACAACTTTAAGTCACAGTCACTCAAAAAAAAGTGACTGTGACTCCTTGTTATTAAGAAAGAAAAGTTCTCTTAACAATAATAAGGAGCAGATTATTGCCTCCCAACTAAGTATATTGCAAGAGTTCACTTTTCCTCCCTCTATTTAGTACAGGATATGAGCCTGTACTGCCAAATTCAGCAGCTGCAAGATTCACCCTTCATATAATCCGCATGCCCCCACGTTGTTTGTACAGTTTAGACGCATAAACAAAAACAGAACACACCGGTCTACATGAGTATGCACTGGCTGCATCGCCTCACGCCTCCTACCACAATCTCTGTTGAAGTTGACAGTCCATCATCAGGTCCAGGCGGGGGACTGGAACCTGTAGGCTTTGTGGTCCATAAGGAAACCTACCCAGTATAAACAAGCTAGTATTAGTATACGTGAAGTTCCATTAAAACAGCAGCTAGGCTGAAGGACAGAAGCTCGCTCCCAGAAAATTCACATACAACAATGAAAATATGGTAGATGCTTTACTTTGCAGAAACCTTTTCAACCCATGACAAAAACATTGTAGGCCAAATCAGTGGCCACTCGTAAATGACATAATCACCAGAGTATTGGCTAATATTAAATCCTGCATGGATGGAGGCAGTATCGGTAACAGTTGGCACAGAGCTGCTGAGAAGCATTATTTGACACTAACCACGTAGGTTTAATATAACTCCTAGTGGGTGTATGATTGCACTGATACGCACTGAATTTCTCTTACTGTGAGACGGGCCTCATTGTGGCACTTGTGCAATAAACTGAATGCTGGAGCTTCTTAATATAACTGAAGATCAGATTGCTATTTTCTGCTTTCGCCCTGAGCAACAGAAGTTTCAGTTCATCAAAAAA
Source organism: Thalassophryne amazonica (assembly GCF_902500255.1). Taxonomy (NCBI): domain Eukaryota; kingdom Metazoa; phylum Chordata; class Actinopteri; order Batrachoidiformes; family Batrachoididae; genus Thalassophryne; species Thalassophryne amazonica. The sequence continues at coordinate 31,147,788 of NC_047109.1, forward strand.
AAGTGTCACTGAGAGCCAGAGTCCACCCACCTGTAAAGACCTCGTGTTGAAGATGGATGGTGATTCAAGCTTAAAGTGAGCATTGAACTCACACACTGCACACTGCATACAAATTCCTTCTCTTTGCATACAAATTGCATTTAAAAGAAATGTGTGCTTCAAGAGATGCTTGACAAAAGTCCAGTCCATGTGTTGCTGGGGGTCCACTCCAGACAGGACTCAGCCTGAGTTGACATTTTGCATTTCATTATTGCAAAAAAAAAAACAACCAAAAAACAAAAAAGTAGAATAGAGCCTTTATTGTCATTGCACATACTATGTAGGGTGTCCCAAAAAAATATACAACATTTAAAACACTCGGTTTGACCCTTAAATGCTACAAAGTTAATCACTTATGTTTCTTTTTTACTTGCAGAGACCCTGAAGTTTATGTTAATGCCAAGCAAGACTCAGGAAAATGCCAAGATTAACCATACTACAGCGAACAAAAATTATTGAGTTTTGGCACCAGACCAAGAGTGTCAAACAGGTGCAGTGACTTTATGCTAGACTGACAAAATGCAGGGCCAATATTGACATTGGTATGAAAAAACTCAACCTTTCAGCTTTCTATCCAGCCATAAATTTATTTCCTAGACATATGCGTTGACCATTTTCTTTGCTGATAAAATGTTGCATATTTTTTTGGGACACCCATGTCTATCTCGGCTTTCAGTGCTTACCAGCCCAGTGAGTATAAAAGAACTTGTAGAGAGCTTGACATGTCCCAACTTGTCCTCTAACACTCCGAAACGGAGGTGTTCCTTTGTCTCGCTTCATCAGCGAATCGGTCGTGATGCGCGAAGCCTCCGCGCGGCTTTCCATGACAAAATCTCTTGTTAAAAGTGAAATCTGCCGGAAAATGGCTGATGTCCAGGTCTTGTGATAACCAGAGAAAGAGCACACGACGGTCTCGTATCCACAGAGCCATCAGCTTAGAAATGATCCAGTGGTTTGTGCCGCATCGTCGCAGCTCGCAGCGCGGCGCACCGACCGTCCTTTAAAGGGGTCCTTAAACCTGTAGTTAAAGTCCTTATTCTCTGTGAAGCCCATAAAATTTTCACTGAAAGCCAGATAAATTTTTCGAATGGTTTCCAGGTGCCAGTCTCTAACAGCTTCTGAAAAAATTCTGATGGAAAAAAAGTCCTTTTCATTCCGCCATTTCCAGACAATGAAAATCCGACGAGGGGGCGGGACCACTCCTTCCACAAGGCGTGCTCACAGGCGAATGACGTCACCGACAAGCGTGGAAAAACTCACGCATGCGCACGAGGGTTCAAGCATGTCTGACGTAAAAACATATGAATGAAATCCATATAGTTTTTGAAAAAAATAAAAAGGTACGATACTTTACGGACAGACCTCGTACACACAACAAAACTTGTCCTCTGCATTTAACCCATGGTAATTACAGTTAGACAGAATCCAACCACTAGGAGCAGTGGGCAGCCACAGTCCAGCACCCAGGGACCAACTCCAGATATAGAAGCTGCCTTGGTCAGGGGCAGAAAAAGGAGAGGACCCTAAACAAGTGTGTTTTTTGATTGAGGGAAGAAACCCACACAAACACGGGGAGAACATGCAAACTCCACACAGAAAGGCCGGAAATCAAACCCACAACCTTCTTGCTGTGAGGCACCAGTGCTAACCACTAATCCACCATGCCATAGTCACACAAACGATCATTTTCAATGTAAAAAACAAAAAGTTGATAACGGTGGTGGCAATAAGTGAAAGCTTTCAGGGTTTTTTTATTTTTATTTTTACATCAAAACTGCACATTTATGTGAATACTTTGTGCTTTTTGTTTTATAAATTAGCTCAGTATCCAGCTCCTCCTCAACTTTGTTCTAGAAACCTAATTTGTCATTTTATTATTGCACCCGTGTGTGTGTGTGTGTGTCCATCCATCCGTGTATGAACAAAATAACTCAGAGTTTGGATCTGATTTAAACGAAATTATTGAGGATCAGCCAAGCATAGTGTTTTGATTTGAAAAATGATTTGTTACAAGTCAAGGTCACAGGCTGCAGTCAAACTCTGTCTCGGTGCTTATCTGGGATATTGACTGTGAATATGCCACTTCAAGATGCTGGTTAAGGATACTCACTATTCATATATCACCTTTCGATGATCTTTAACCTTCTGTACCCTTGAAAGCTTAAACTCAAGGTCAGAACCATTTGAAGTCTTTTGGATTCAGAGTGGATTAAACATGTTGAAAAGATTGAGTAACTGAAGGATAAAGGTGGTCGGTGTTGGACAGACTTGACAAACAGAACCATATGTTGTCACTGAATCACAATAAATAATTTTATTTGACTGTCAAACATGTAAGGGACATGTTTTAGGCTCTCTGAGTGCTTCTTCTTATTTCCTTTTCTGTTTTCTTTGTTTCTTTAATGAAATCTCTGAAATTGATACTTTTCTTACAGTGCAGCAGATAGGCAAAATGTGCATTTTGTGACTAAACCATGAAATTTGGCACACATATTATAATTGAACTAATTCTTATTTTCAGATGTGGAGGTATCCTGGAGCTGACCTCTCATGACCTACAGCGGTCAATGAAGAATTCCACAGGGGCCAAAATTTTAAAATGTTCCAATCATATTGAAAGGTATATCATATTATTTGTCTATCCTTGACTAAATGTTGTGGAGTTACAGGGTAAAAACAGCAAAAACAATGACAAAGGGCAATTTCAGTTTATACAGGGGTTAAAAGTTAAAGTTGCACCAAAAAAGTGATGCAAATTAGTAGTTGAGCTAATAGGATTAATAAATGGAATAGTTTTGTCTGTGTTGAATGCTTGGTCTCCAAAGTAATGGTCAAACAAGGCTGATATGCATGACATGTCAGATATGCCGTGGTGGGCACAGCTAACCAAAAACATAGCTTCGATAACCGCTAATCAACTAACTGAAAAGTTAACTTTTATAACGCTAAACTGATAAGCCGCAAAAAAATTTTAGTAGAAGTTACAGCTAACTGCTACCATTTAGTATTGGCTCAGAGGTTAGGGGAAGCCGGGACACAGTGGATCAGAAATGTTGTTTTGTGGCAGCATAAACACATTATGCATAGGTTTAGGTCATTCTATTGTGGATTTAATACAGCAAGTTATTGTTTATAAGGCTGTGTTATTTATGTCTCCCCAAGTGTAATTTACAGGTGTTTAAAATAGATTTTAAAATTTTTGATTCACAATCAACTTAGAATATAATGAAAACGCTATTCGCTAAACGCTTCAACACTATTAAATACAAGGGTAGGCTGAAAAGTTCTAAGGCTGACTATGACGCAGTTGTCAAATTGAACAAATTCAGGGTTATTTTTCAACATAGTCTCCCTGTAACTCCACACACTTCTTCCAGCGGTGCTTGAGTGCTTCGATTCCCTTGGCATAGAAGCTTTCATCTTGAGAGTCAAAATAGTCCTCAACAGCAGCCATCACCTCATCATTGTTCCAATAGTGCTTCCCAGCCAAGTTTTTTTTTTCAGGTTTGGGAACAGATGAAAGTCCGAGGGTGCCAAGTCAGGGGAGTATGGTGGGTGATCTACCAGTTCGAATCCACACTCGTGGATAGTGGCCATGGCCACTGTTGACTTGTGAGCTGGGGCATTGTCTTGATGGAACAGCACCCCTTTCGTCAGCTTTCCTGGTCGCTTCTTTTTGATAGCCTCGTGTAACTGTCTCAGTAGGTTAGAACAATACTGTCCATTTATGGTTTGTCCCTTTTCAAGATAGTCCACAAACACAATGCCCTTGGCATCCCAGAAAACTGAAACCATGACCTTCCCCGCAGACGAAACGACCTTGGCCTTCTTTGGAGGTGGTGACCTTGGGTGTTTCCACTGCATTGATTGTTTTTTTGTCTCTGGTTCAAAGTGGTGAACCCAACACTCATCCTGGTTAAGAAAACGTTCCATGTAATTGGCTGGATCCTCTTCAAATTGTGCCAAGTTTGCCTTCGACACGACTAGCCTGGTGCATTTCTGATCAGGCATCAGAAGACGTGGCACCCACCGAGCTGACACCTTTGACATTCCAAGTTCTTCATGCAGAATGTGTTCAATTCTCTCACGGGATATTCCCACAGCATCTGCTAGCTGATTAATCGTTGATCGTCTGTCGTCCATCACCATTTCATGAACAAGGTCAATGTTTTTCTGGGTTGTGGCTGTTGCAGGCCGCCCAGACCTTGGGTCGTCTTCAAGGCTCTCTCTGCCCCTCTTAAATTTGGCTGCCCACTTCTGGGCAACCATATCCGCATGAATGTCCTTGGGCTTTAACCCCTTCTTATGCAGATACTTAATCACACCGCAATGCCAGATTTTGTCCATTTTTGCCGTTTCCGTCTAACATGAACTTTCAAACTTGGCTATGAACCACAAACTACCTCACAACCTGGAAGAAAATAACACAGTTAGTCATCAGAAGAGTTAAACTTAATGCATGCCAAATTTTATTGAAATGGCATTTCTCCTTCTTGGTGAGTCTTAGAACTTACCTACCCTCGTATATGCTGATACAAACTATAAACTATAAACTATAATACAGCAAACCAGCTATGTAATGTGTGAGTGTCTTATATAGTGATATACTGTAAGTCCTTTAGAAACTATTATAAATACAACTATCACAATTGCTGTTCAAACATGAAAACAGTTGTTTATATACAAAAATTTTAGAAATAATTCATGGAAAAATAAATGTATAAGCTTCAACAAGTAATATTTGTCATCCATTTGATTGGCTTAGTAAATCACTTTCTAGACTGATTCACTATGCCCCGATTCACTGTGCCCCAGGTGCATGTGACACATGAGTCATGTTATCAAATAGCTGAATGTCTGGAGAAGACATAACTAATAATTTTTTGGTCCACCTTTCCTCTGTTGTGAGAAATAAATACAAAGACAGTGACTATGTTTACATGCAGCCAATAACCCTTTCATAACCCTTTCATAACCGGAATATTAGCAATAATCCGGTTGCGCACGGTTGCCATGTAAACACCCGCAAAAAAACGAATATGCTCATATTCCAGTTTTTAAAAACCCGAATATGACCCCTGGGTTACTCCTTTTCTAACCCGAATATCAGGTCATATACGAGGTCTCTTAGATAATAAACCGACCCTTTTATTTTTTTTTAACTATATGGATTTGAATGACATGCGATTACACCAATCATGCTTGAACCCTCGTGCGCATGCGTGAGTTTTTTCACGCGTGTCGGTGACGTCATTTCCCTGTGGGCAGGCCTTGAGTGAGATGTGGTCCCGCCCTCTCGGCTGAATTCCTTTGTTTCACACGCTGCTCGAGACGGCGCGCGTTGCTTTATCAAAGATTTTTCTGGACCTGTGAGGAATATCCGAGTGGACACTATTCGAGAAATTAAGCTGGTTTTCTGTGAAAAGTTTAACGGCTGATGAGAGATTATGGGGTGTTTCTGTCGGTGTAAGGACTTCCCACGGAGCGGGACGTCCTGCAGCGCTTCCAGGCGCTGTCGTCGGCCTGTTTCGAGCTGATAACATCCTAATTTAAGGCTTAATTCACCCAGGACATCGTGAGAGAACAGAGAAGATTCAGAAGAGGCCGGCATGAGGAATTTATGCGGACATTCCACTGTTTAAGGACATTTTTTTAATGAAAGACGTACGCGCAAATTCGCCGAGTCGTTTCCGTGACGACTCGGCAAATCTGTGTGCGCCGCGACAGGAAAAACACCTCCGTGTTGAAAACCATTTGTAGAATTCAGGCGGCTTTTAATGGCTTTCAACAAGTGAGTAACTGAGAAATTGTTTAACAGCTTGGGCATGTTCCAACTTGCCCGTTAAGATTTCCAACGGAGGTGTTTTTCCTGCCGCGACCCCCCGCGGTCAGGTCCAGCCCGACATGCGACTCTGCCCGCACGTTCTTTCATTACAAAATGACCGTTAACAATGGAATGTCCGAATAAACTCCTCATGCCGACTTCTTCTGAAAGTTCTCTGTTCTCTGACGACTTACTGCGTCAACAGAGCCTGAAATGTGGAAGTTTTCAACTTGAAACGGCGAGACGCTGCCGCCTCGAAGCGCAGATTGCCGTCAGGCGCCGTGGACCGTCCTTAAAGCGACACTACCAGACCAAAATCTCTCATCAGCCGTTAAAATTTTTACCGAAAACCAGCTGAATTTATTGAATGGTGTCCACTCAGTTGTGCCTTACAGTTTTGAAAAAATTTTTATCAAACAAAGCAACAGTCTCTGAGCCATTCCTAAACAATGAAAAAAATCGACGAGCGGGTGGACAACTCCTCACTCAAAGACTGCCCACAGGCGAATGACGTAACCGACAGGCGTGAAAAAACTCTCGCATGCCCACGAGGGTTCAAGCATGTCTGATGTAATCACACGTGATTCAAATCCATATGGTTTTTGAAAAAATAATAAGGTCGGATACTTTTCTAATAGACCTCGTAAATGCACATCAGGATATCCACATAGAAAGGAACATTATTTTGTGTTCTGCGCATGTCCTATCCGCAAGGAATCTTGGTCTTTTGAGTACAGCAACTACTTGTATGTGGCGCGCGGAACCCACCGGACACACAAAGGTAAACAAGCATGGGAAAATCCAGGCACGGCAGCACAGCACCACACTTTTGGAGCGAGGTGGAAACCAAGTACTTTATTAGTATTGTGAAAGAAATGAATATAATGTCTTTTACTGATGGTAGAAAGTACAGATATAGCGACATTTACAAGAAGGTGGCTGAAAAGTTACGCAAAGCAGGATTTGCACGAACGCCAGACCAAATCAAGCACCGGTGGAAGATGTGCGTCGTTGTTTAGATGGGGATATTCCAAATGATACCTATGACCATGTATACAGGAGTAACTGTCTGCTTATGCATGTAAACGGGTTATTCCTAATGATTCAGACACCGGAATATTGACCTCATCCCGACTATTAACAGCATGTACACGTAGCCACTGACATCCACAAAATTTACTTTTGTTAGGAAAAACCTGACTTCACTTGCCACTTAGTTTTAACCTTAATGTATCCAAAAACAAAACATTAATTTGTAAGGGGGATGCCTTTTTGCATAAAAATATGGCATAACTGCTGCAAATATATATGTAGTTCTGCAGATATACAGTTGTCTGCAAAAGTTTGGGCACCCCTGATAATTTTCATGATTTTTCCTTGGTTGTCTGGATCAGAAATTTCAATTAAATATATCATATAGCAGACAAACACGCTGATATTTGAGAAGTGAAACAAAGTTTCTAGTATTTACAGAAAAGTTGTGGTGTGGGCCGCTGAAGAGGAGGTACTGCTGGCCCACCACCACCAGATGGCGCCCTGCTTGAAGTGCGGGCTTCAAGCACGAGAGGGTGTCATAGCAACCGGGAGTGATAGCTGTTACTCGTCATCAGCATCAGCTGTCACTCATCCACATCATCACCACCACCTTAAAGGCCAGACTGCAACTCCACCTCCCCGCCGAGAAATCAGCTACCATTCAGGTCATTTTCTCTGCTAACTTAAAACATTGAGTAATAATCTGAACTTCTTTGCAGCCGTTTTCCTGTGGCGTTTCCTTATCTGTGGGATTGGCGTAAAGTGTGATCAGCGACGGCTTCGCTTCACACTCCAACCAGATAAGTGGTTAGACAGGAGCTGCACGAGTGTGTGATTGGAGGTGGAGGTGCTCCCTCCTTACTGAATACAGACTGTGGGATTACTGAGTGTGCGACCTCACACTCATCAGGACTGTCTCTGTTCTCTGCCAGCAGTACCGGGTCTGACTGCTGAAGACAGCGGCCACCTGGGGCGCAGGGCTTGGCGGCCCCGGTGTTCTTCAGCTCCGTTGGCAGTGGAAGCTGTGTGGATCCGGCTCTCGCCAGGCGTCTTCTGTCATCGAGCCTGCCCACACGTCACCTGGTGTATGATTGACAGTCACCATATTGTTATTGTCTGTACGTCGTTGTGTGGTTCACAACATTAAATTGTTACTTTTGGCTTATCCATTGTCCGTTCATTTACGCCCCCTGTTGTGGGTCCGTGTCACAACACTTTCACAACAAAAGTGTGCACTAATTATTTAAATAAAATTGGGTAGGTGAATAAATTTGGGCACCCTTGTCATTTTATTGCTTTTGAATACATTTAGCGCTAATTATTGGAATACAAAATTGGTTTGGTAAGCTCATTGACCCTTGGCCTCCTTACACAGGTGAATCCAATCATGACAAAGGGTATTTAAGGTGGCCGTTTGCAAATGTTTCCCCTCTTTGCATCTCTTCTAATGATTGGCAACATGGGAGCCAATAAATAACTCTCAATTGACCTGAAAACAAGGATTATTCAATATCATGGTTTTAGGGGAAGGATAAAAAAGCTATCTCAGAGAATTCAGCTGTCAGTTTCCACTGTGAGGAACATAGTGAGGAAATGGAAGACCGCAGGCACAGTACTAGTTAAGGCCCGAAGTGGCAGGCCAAGAAAAATCTCAGATAAGCTGAAGCAAAGGATGATGAGAACAGTCATAGTCAACCCACAGACCTGCTCCAAAGACCTACAACATGATCTTGCTGCAGGTAGTGTCTCTGTGCATCATTCAACTATACAGAGCACTTTGCACAAAGAGATGCTGTATGATGCTGTAACGCAGAGGAAGCCTTTTCTGCATACACGCCACAAACAGAGTTGCTTGAGGTATGCTAAAGCACATTTGGACAAGCCAGCTTCATTTTGGAATAAGGTGCTGTGGACTGATGAAACTAAATTGAGCTATTTGGACATAACAAGGGGAACAAGAACACAACATTCCAAGAAAAACACTTGCAACCTACAGTAAAATTTGGAGGGGGTTCCTTCATGCTGCGGGGCTGTGTGGCCAATGTGGGTACTGGGAATCTTGTTAAAGTTGAGGGTCACATGGATTCCAGTCAATATCAGCAGATTCTTGAGAACAATGTTTATTAATCAGTGACAAAGTTGAAATCATGCTGGGGTTGGATCTTTCAACAAGACAATGACCCTAAACACTGCTCAAAATCTACTAAGGCATTCATGCAGAGGAACAAGTGCAATGCTCTGAAATGTCCATCTTAGTGCCCAGACCTGAACATTATTGACAATCTGTGGTGTGATTTTAAACGGGCTGTCCATGCTCAGAAACCAGAAAACCTAACTGCACTGGAGATGTTTCATAAAGAAGAATGGTCCAAAATACCTTCACCCAGAATCCAGACTCTCATTGGAAGCTATAGGAAGCGTTTAGAGACCATTATTTCTGCAAAAGGAGGATCTGCTAAATATTGATGTATTTTTTCTGTTGGGGTGCCCAAATTTATGCACCTGCCTAATTGTGTTCAAAGAATTATTGCGCACTTTCTGTAAATCCTATAAACTTCATTTCACTTCTCAAATATCACTGTGTTTGTCTTCTATCTGATATATTTAACTGTAATTGTTTATCCAAACAACCAATGATTTATAAAGGAAAATCATGGAAATCATCAGGAGTGCCCAAACTTCTGCATACAACTGTAGCTACTAGAGGTGGGCAGATCGACCCTAATATCGATAATGTCGATATCAACGCTGGTATTGATATTGAACGATCCTCGTGTAAAAAGATCGATACTCAAGCTTTTTTCTCTCCCGCACACACTGACTGCTGCGCACGCAGATTCAACAAAGTCTACTCTCTGTCTATAAGAGCAGCACTGCACTGTGTCACACAACACTGAGCAGCACACCCTTGTATTGTGGTTTGTCGGGAGATTTAATTTTAAGTTGTGTTGAGTGATATTTTTTTAAACAAAACTGTTGATTGTGATAATAAAGTATTTTGTTGTCACGTACAATATTTGGCAAAATTCTATCCTAGGTCTTTTGGATCCTTTGGATCTATGAAGCTTCGTATCGGTATCGATATCAGCGATACTGGGCCTGTATTTACTTGGTATTGGCTCAATACCAAAATTCCTGGTATCGCCCACCTCTAGTAGCTACTGATTCACTGTTCCCCATGATTCACCATGCCCCAGTTTCCACTATGCACCGCCAAGGCTTCTGAGTAAAATCAAAGGTGATCACAAACAAACAACAAGCCACAGCTTCTGTCTTCCTTACACCCTGCATGCTGGTGTAAGGAAGTGTCATTTGCTTTCCACATGCAAAGACACAGAGTGGCAGGTGACATGAAAAACAAGGAACTTTTCACTCATGGTTTCACTTATAAACAAGACTAATTCAGGACAGTTTTTACAAAGTGAAATTATCTCACATATCTTTTAAAGTAATGCGCTAATTCTGAAGGTATGAGCGTCAACCAACACACGCCAAAAGGCATTATGGGAAATGAGTCTCCTCTCAATCACTGGTTGGTTGGTTTTTATTTGTAAAAATAACACACGTTATTGTAATGTGGGTGTTGTTTTTAACAAATAAATGTGTATTTGTAAATATGTCATTTTTTTCATTTGTAAGAAAAAGGCACTTGCACTTCAAAATTCTGTTTTTCAAGTGTGATCCAGAGCAGCAAATAGCAACCAACATTCACACGTTGGTCTCTTTTCACACTCCCATAATGGCAGTGTTCTATGCATTTTCACGGGAGTGGGGGGTGGGAGTGATTGAGAGGAGACTCATTTGGTTTTCAGTCCTGAAGCTCAGAGAGAGAAAGTTATTACAAAACAGAAAAGTCTGACATTAAATCCATGTCAGTCAGTCAGGAAACTGTGACAGTTTGGTACCAGGAAACTAGTTTGGTACCATATTACAAATTTAACAAAAACTGCAATTCATCATCTGAAGAGCATTGTGAAAGTCAGATTAGCTATCTCTCAAACAAATACAGACATTAATTCATGCTTTTATTACCTGCAGAACTGATTATTGTAATGTTCTTCTTTCTGGTCTACCAAAGAGATTTATCTCATTTATAGTTATTGGTGAGGACCAGAAAGAGAGCTCAAATTACACCTATTTTAAAGTCTCTGCATTGTCTACCCTGTTACTTTTAGAATTGATTTTACGACCCTTTAATTACCTCAGCCAAGGAGGTTATGTTTTCGGTCGCGTTTGTTTGTTTGTCTGTCTGTCAGCAGGATAACTCAAAAAGTTTTGAACGGATTTTGATGAAATTTTGTGGAGTGGTTGGAAATGACAAGAGGAACAAGTGATTAAATTGTAGTGGTGATCCGGATCACGATCCGGATCCCGATGCTAACACGTTAGCATGTCTATGGCATTTTCAGTGTTAAAAGTTAGCATTAAGCAGTTGCAGCTGTCATCACATTCGGGTGCATTTGTTTTCAAATTGTAATATTTCTTAAATTTATTTTTGTTTATATATTAATAATCTAATGATTATTATATACAATTTTAGAGAAAGAGACACCCTATGGCCTTGTTTAGAGAAGTATTTCATAAATGTTCAAAAATTCATATATTTGCAGTTTAGTTGAATAATAAATTTAATTTTGTCTCTTATTTGTTTTTGTCTATAAGCACATGCAATATCAATATCAGTGCTCAGATGACAGTAGCTTCTGGGAAAGGTGCAAGCGCTAAGGATACATGCTATCCAGTCACAGCAGATGAAACTTTTTTTGCTACTGAGCAAACATAATTGTTAGACTTTTTTAGGTTCAATGATTCCACGGCGTGTAGATGTTATGGCGTCAGTGACCCCATGGCCTTGGCTGAGGTTTGCACTCTCTGAGTGCTTCTAGTTGGTTTATAAATCTCTCAAAGGGCTCGGTCTTATCTATTTATAATTTTTTGCTTTTGGCCTATGAACCCTCTCGAATCCTCAGGTCCTCTGTTGCTGGGCTCTTTATTATGCTTAAAGTCAATAGTAAAACTCATGGTGAGGCAGCTCTTTGTTATTATGGTCCACATTTGTAGAACTGCCTGGCTGAGGACCTGACAGGGGCAGACATATTATTGCATATTATTACATGATATTTTTGAGAGCAAACCAAAGACCTATCCTTTTAGCCTGGCCTTCATTACCTTTGACTACTTTTTATGACTTTTAATGAATGCTGTTTTTAGTCTCTCACTGTGTGTGTGTGTGTATTCACATGGTGAGGATGGGTGGAAGGGACTGTGGTGTTATTTTATTATGAAAGCACTTTGTGTTGCATTTTATTGATATGAAAAATGCTGCATTGATTGATTTATTGATTGATTGATTGATTCTGCATAGATTCCATAAATCAGTGTCTACTATGCCTGGGCGATATATCAATTTTATAGACAAACTGTCCAGGCATAGTATCATTTTGTTTTGTTGTGGATGAATCATTTTGTTGCCAATGATTTTAAAAAGTCCACTTTTTCCTCCTCTTGCTATGGCACACTTTTTGCCCCCAGGAGCTTCTGTAGCTCCCCCCACACCCCACCCCATTTCCTTCACACAACAACATGGCTACCACTAATAATAGCGAGAAGTTTGTTTCTCAAGAAAGGAATGGTATCTTCAGTAGTTCAGAACTGCTTTGGGTTTGCTGCGACACACATGGAAAAAATGACACCATGCTGTAAAGTTTGTCTAAAGCCCACTGCAACAAAAGGCAGCAACACAACAAACTTATCCCAGCATCTAAAACAGAGGCATCCAGGCTGAGTGGGAGAAATGGCACTCTTTACAAGGGGAGCAAGGCCGCTACAACAAACAGCTGCTGCAATACTGTTGTAATGTTTCATCCTTAATGGAAGAAGGTCTTCAGAAAACATTAAAACCTTCAAGGAAGTCATCATGTCAACCTGAGGACACAGATCCTGTTTCAGGCTTCACCCAACATGGTCAACCCAAAGCTTCCCGCTGTGATACTGAACACACAGGTCCTGGAAAACGTGACCTACTTTCCATATATGGGCAGCCATCAAATGCCGACATCAGCAACAAGTGCACAGGAACTGCCTTTAGCCAGCTTTGCCACTATGTTTTCAACAACAAAGGCCTTTGACACAAGAGGAAAATTCTCGTCGACAAAGCCATCATCTTCCCAACCCTGCTGTCACATCTGAAACCTGGACCACCTACTACCACCAGCTGAAGAGTCTCAAGCAATTCCACCAACATTGCCTGAGGAGTATCCTTCACGAGGTGCACAGATGACCATATCAACATCAATGACATGGCTGAAGCCAAGTGTCAGAATACAGAGTGTGTCATAATAAAGAGCCGAGTTTTGTGGGTGGGTGAGATCTTTAGAATGGATGACAGCTGATTTCCCAAGCAAATCTTCTACTCCTGGAAAGAGCATGCGAGGGTCCAAGCCAGCTGGTGAGCAATAATCTACAGAGGAGGGAAGTTTTCAAAAAATGCTGATGAGTAATACATTGGAGAAAGAGGAAGATCATGACCGGCAGAAGCTTCCCGCAGCAACCTCGTGCAGCATCTGTAAGAAGATGGGCCTTCACCATCCAGTCCAGGAATCGACCAAGAGACAGTCTTCCTCTACACTGAGGGATTGCCACGATAATGATGATGATTTAAAGTCTTGATAGTTGCATTTAACTTAGGGTTCTACATGAGCACAAATTTAGTCCTTAAATATTTTTCTTTTCTATTTTTTTTTTTTTTTTTGAAGTCCCCTAGCTTCAAATTACAGGGTGTCCCAAAAAAAAGTGTCACAAAATTATTTGAGTCCTATTATTCAACGGCTAATCTGAATTCAGTTTTGTTTTTGTTTTTCAGACATCAAGACATATGTGAGGAATTTCTTCTTACGTAGTTTAAGACTGATCCAATCAGGATGCTGCTTCCAATCGAGCCAAAAGAGAAACTGTGGAATTCAACTTTGTGACCAAATCGATCATGCAAATCCAGTGATAATATCAACATCATTTTGCAGTGAGAACAGCTCCAGAGAGAGATACAATATGGAGGATTGTAAAGAAGTTTCAAACTGATAGAACTGTTCACAATGTTAGGGCCCGGTCCCACTGGCGTTTAGGAGGATTTGTGTATGGATTGCGTACAAAATTGGCTCATATTCACTTAACATCCACAATATGCATGAAACTGTTGTGAAAGTGACGTGACACGGACCCACAACAGGGGGCGTTAATGAACGGACAATGGATAAGCCAAAAAGTAATTTAATGTTGTGAATCGCACAACAACGTACAGACAATAACAATATGGTGGACTGTCAATCATACACCAGGTGACGTGTGGGCAGGCTCGACGATAGAAGACGCCTGGAGAGAGAAGAGTTGGATCCCCACACAGCTTCCACCACCAACGGAGCTGAAGAACACCGGAGCCGCCAAGCCCTGCGCCCCAGGTGGCCGCTGTCTTCAGCAGTCAGACCCGGTACTGCTGGCAGAGAACAGAGACAGTCCAGATGAGTGTGAGTTCGCACACTCAGTAATCCCACAGTCTGTATTAAGTAAAGGAGGGAAAACCTCCACCTCCAATCACACACACTCGTGCAGCTCCTGGTCAACCACTTATCTGAGTTGGGGTGTGAGGCGAAGCCGTCGCTGTCACACCAAACGCCAATCCTCCAGATAAGGAAACACTCCAGGAAAACGGCTGCAAATAGAAGTTCAGGTTAAACACACACAGTGTCAGTCAGCAGAGAAATTACCTGAATGGTAGTTGATTTCTCGGCGAGGAGGTGGAGTTGCAGTCCGGTCTTTGTAGTGGTGGTGATGGGTGACAGCTTGTGTTGATTGATGACAGCTGTCACCTCCAGCAAAGCCGACGCCCTCTCGTGCTTGAAGCCCGCACTTCAAGCAGGGCGCCATCTTGTGGTGGTGGGCCAGCAGTACCTCCTCTTCAGCGGCCCACACAACCGGACCCCCCCCTCAACGGGCAGGCTTGTCCAGGTGCCGCTGGTAGAAGTCGGCCAGGAGGGCCGGGTCCAGGATGAAGCTCCTCTTCACCCAGGAGCGTTCTTCGGGTCCATACCCCTCCCAGTCCACCAAATACTGGAACCCCCGGCCCTTCCGACGGACGTCCAGGAGCCGACGCACGGTCCAAGCCGGCTCCCCGTCGATGATCCGGGCAGGAGGTGTCTCCACTCTTCAAGAGCCTCCTTCACCGCAAGAAGTTCCCGATTGCCGACGTCATAGTTCCGTTCAGCTGGGGTCAACCTGCGGGAAAAGTAGGCACATGGATGGAGAACCTTGTCGGACTCCCCGCTCTGGGATAGCACGGCTCCTATCCCTGAGTCCGAGGCATCCACTTCAACAACAAACTGGCGCTTGGGATCGGGCTGCACCAGAACTGGTGCAGTTGAGAATCGGCGTTTCAACTCCCTAAACGCGGCTTCGCACCGATCCGACCAGGTGAAGGGGACTTTTGTGGAGGTCAGGGCTGTCAGGGGGCTAACTACCTGACTGTAGCCCTTGATGAACCTCCGGTAGAAATTTGCAAAACCGAGGAACTGTTGTAGTTTCCTACGGTTCGTTGGTTGGGGCCAATCTCTCACCGCCGCAACCTTGGCCGGATCAAGGCCGACGGAGTTGGAGGAGATTATGAACCCCAAGAAGGACAAAGAAGTGCGGTGGAACTCACACTTCTCGCCCTTCACAAACAGCCGGTTCTCCAACAACCGCTGTAGGACCTGACATACATGCTTAACATGGGTCTCAGGATCCGGAGAAAAAATGAGTATATCGTCTAGATATACGAAGACAAACCGATGCAGGAAGTCCCGCAAGACATCATTAACCAATGCTTGGAACGTCGCGGGCGCATTGGTGAGGCCGAATGGCATGACCAGGTACTCAAAGTGACCTAACGGGGTGTTAAATGCCGTCTTCCACTCGTCTCCCTCCCGGATCCGAACCAGGTGATAAGCATTCCTAAGATCCAATTTCGTGAAAATTTGGGCTCCATGCAGGGGCGTGAACACTGAATCCAACAGAGGTAACGGGTATCGGTTTCGAACCGTGATCTCGTTCAGCCCTCTGTAATCAATGCATGGACGGAATCCGCCGTCCTTCTTGCCCACAAAAAAGAAACCAGCACCCATCGGGGAGGTGGAGTTCCGGATCATCCCGGCAGCTAACGAGTCCCGGATGTAGGTCTCCATTGATTCGCGTTCCGGACGTGAGAGGTTGTACAGCCTGCTGGACGGGTACTCAGCGCCCGGTATCAAATCAATGGCACAATCGTACGGACGGTGCGGGGGCAGCGTGAGTGCCAGATCCTTGCTGAAGACGTCAGCAAGGTCGTGGTACTCGGCTGGCACCGCTGCCAGATTGGGGGGGACTAAAACCTCCTCCTTAGCTGTCACACCGGGAGGATCGGTGGCAGGTTTCGCTCCACTGAACCACAACCCCAGACGGCCAATCAATCCGGGGATTGTGTTTTAACACCCATGGAAAACCCAATATCACTCGGGAGGTAGAAGGTGTTACATAAAACACAATCTCCTCCCTGTGATTCCCAGACACCACCAATGTCACTGGCTGAGTCTGGTGTGTGATTAGTGGAAGAAGGGTGCCATCTAGTGCCCGCACCGACAATGGTGACGGTAAGGCCACTAGAGGGAGCCCAACCTCCTTTGCCCATCTGCTATCCAGCAGATTTCCCTCCGACCCCGTGTCCACCAGTGCTGGGGCGTGAAGGGTTAAATCCTCACTCAGGATCGTGACTGGGATTCGTGCAGATTTACGGGGTCTCCCCGCGTGGGTATTGTGACCCACCCTTAGCCCAGTCTCTAAGGACGAGTGCTGCTGTTTTGATCGTTTGGGGCATTCTCTCTGTGTGTGCTCAGTAGAGCTGCAGAGAAAACACTCTCCACGGATCAGCCTCCTTTGTCTCTGATCTGATCGTTTTTTGGCCCTGCTCATTTCCATAGCAACGCCAGCAGGGGGAGCTGTTGTCACATGGAGAGCCATGGCAGTGGAGCGTGGGGAAGTCGGCTCCCTTTCAGACCCGGGAGGAAGAGGGACGGCTTGTGCCTGACCACGCCCTTTGTTGGAGTTATTCGGTAGATACACTGTTTTATTTTATCATGCATGTTTTGTGTTCTCTCTGCTCTGATAAAGTGTATTGTACTGGTGTGATGGGTGAAGGTTACTTAAGATATGTGACATGACGTGTTTCTGCAAGTTGTGGTATTTCTGTGTGTACGCTAAGCTCTTTTTCAGGACATGTGAAGATGACTCAGGCAGGATGCAGCCGTAAGCGGAGCAGTGAGATAAAGAATAGAGAATTGAATGTTCCAACCACAGTGTGATTATGATACATTAGTCCTTGTGTCAGAAGAAGTGTGATTAATCGTTAGATGTCTTAAACACATCTTAATCGAGCCCAAGATTAAAAAGGTTCTGAATGTCCTGAATGTATTGTGCAATCAGTGGTTCTGCGGCAACAGCTCACGCGCTATCACTCTTCCCCTCAGGAGCTGTACCGCCCATGTATGTAGGGAAGTCCTAAATAAAAAGAGCGGGAGCGCAGGCCAGACTTTAGTGTAGCTTTGGTGTACAGCCTGACTGCACTCCTCGCGAGCTTAAATTGAATTCTATCTCTCACTTGTTTTATTGCCTGGTTGTCTCTTCCTCTTATCAAAGATACAGTATTCTAAACCCGACAAAGACTGGGGGCTCGTCCGGGATCCCAACAGACCTGACGGTTCCAGCGAGCGTGATCGACACCAGAGAAATCCTTGGCCAAGTCACGGTTAAACAGGGAAATAAGTGCACAGTGAAAAGGCAGTTAAACCTCGCAGGGATGGTGGAGTCCCCTAATGCAGGACATTAGTTAAATTCCACGGGAGGGCGAGCTCCCCTGGCCTAAGAATACGCGAAATAAGTGCACAGTGAAAAGGCAGTTAAACCTCGCAGGGACGGTGGAGTCCCCTAATGCAGGACATTAGTTAAATTCCACGGGAGGGCGAGCTCCCCTGGCCTAAGAATACGCGTACGGTTATTAAAAATAAGTGCACAGTGAAAAGGCAGTTAAACCTCGCAGGGATGGTGGAGTCCCCTAATGCAGGACATTAGTTAAATTCCACGGGAGGGCGAGCTCCCCTGGCCTAAGAATACGCGTACGGTTATTAAAAGTGTTTCTATGTATTTGTGTAAATAAAATAACTGTGTGTGAGTGTAATAAAGGTGACTGAGTGAGAGTGTGGAGTCACTTCGACTCCCCTCTATGAAAATCTCACAGGAAAGTAAGTAGTAAGTTTTGAGAAGAAGCAAAGGCAAGGCCTTCCCGTGCCCTCCAGGGTGGCGAAAGGGAACGCACTTCTCAGAATAGTTGATTACTACCCTGTGATTGTAACAACACCAGTGGATTAGGACCCTGTAGGGGCAAAACCATCACTGGTCTAAAACGTTCTGAAAACACAAAATGGGAAAATCTAACAGTAAAAATGAGAGACCTAAGTCCCGGGACGATCTAAAAACAAAAGATTGGATATACATGAATAAAATTGATCCAAATTCAACAAAACACTTAGATAAGTGGATAATAGATCATGGATTTGATGGACGCCTGCAGAAAGAGTCATTAACTAAACTAAAGAACAGTATTGAGAAGAAGTGTGGAACAAGTAAAAAAAAAAAAAAGAAAAAGAAGGTCAAGGTGAAATTGTAGCATGGGAAAGAAAAGTTGAGAAACTAAAGAAGGGCCTTAGAGAAGCAAAGGAAAGACAGAAAGAAACAGTAAATGATAAGAAGGAGCAGGGGAACGTGATGTTTCACAGACAAGAAGATAATGAGACAGGGCCTGCGGCTCCAAAAGTAGAAATGGTAGTAAAATTGGATACTACAAAACACAGTCAGCCAGAAGCTGAAATAAAGGAGAATAAACTCTATCCAGATTTACCACAGGGACAACCCCCATCATATGTAGACCCTACACAACACGTCATGAGAACACGATCCAAAACACCAAAAGATGAAGAAAAACAACCTGGACCATCAGCCCCACCGGCTGATCAGGAACCAGGTGGATCAGGAGTCTATCCAATGATTCATGTGGCAAATCCACATACGTCAGGACCAAGAACTATTCTTGTGTACCGAACTTGGACACAAGCAGACGTTAAGGCAGCTGTGGAAGGTATAACTCCCCCACGAGAAGATGTAGCCCAGTACATTATTGACGTAACCGCTTTGGTTAAATCCTACAATCTTAGAGGGGATGAAGTTCAACAAGTCATAATGGCAACTGTGACAAAGGATTGGGCTGATGTAAAAGGAGATTGGGATCCTGCAGAGGCAGACCACACTCCATTAGCCCATGATAGTCAGGAATTGGAAGATCGATTGGCCGCACTGTTGCTGAGAATTAAGCAGAAATACCAGCAGAAGTCAAATTACACAGAAATAAATCGCACAAAACAGAAAGATGATGAACCATTCGAAGACTATCGACATCGAATGGAAAAAGTTTTTAAAGTGCACAGTGGTCTTCTACCACTGAAAAATGATAGCGTGTATGAACAACAATTGAAAAATGCACTCCATGCCAACTCCAGATCAGATATCCGAGCATGGGTAGACAAACACATGATAACGCTCCCAACAGCTGGGTTACAAGAGTATGTAGACCACGCCATACACGTTGAAAGAAATCTGAAAACAAAAAAGGCAGCCCGCTACTGTATATACAAATTTGGCCCAGGCCTGGCAGTACTCCTTGGATCTGTCGGAGTTGAGACAAACTGAACAATTATTGGAGGAAGGTCTGATGACCTGTGAAAACAGAGAACACGTAGTAATGATGTCACCTAAAGATCTACACATAACTATGCTATTCATTCCACGAAAGGATGAAAGGTATGGAGCAGGATTTCTGAAAATTCCATCAGAATTACAGACAGTAGCACACCTATACACAGACAGAAAAACCACCTCTGTGTGTAGTGTAGTGCTGACCCAAAGTGCAGACAAATGGTACAGAGGAAAACCTGAGTCTGTGCCGCATATTTCACTGACAAGGGCAGACACTCAGTCCTGGAAGGACCTTGGAAGAATTGTTAAAATAGCTGAGGAAGCAACTGATTGGCATGAAGCAGATGCAATGTCGGTGTGGGATTTCAGTCCATCCACAGGCTTGTATCGGAAATACAAGTTTGTAAGTGCTTGGACGACACCGGTGATACATGAAGTAGATCTGGATGATTGAAATTTAACAACATCTGTGTTGTTGACACAGGAAGATGAGACTTTATTGGCCAAACTGCCTCCTCATCTCTGGGTGAATGCACCCACAGATGTAGGACTGTTGAAAAATATTCCGCCAGTCAAAATTAAGCCACGATCTGATTGGAGACCACAGATCAAACAATATCCATTAAAACCTGAAGCAGAAAAAGGAAATTATGACTTTTCTAGGTATCTGTAATTATTGCAGAGCCTGGATTCCATGTTATGCAGAGATGGTGCAGAAATTGCAGGATTTAATACACTCTATACCAATGGCTATGACTGACAAAATACAGTGGAATAAAGAAGCTGAAGAACAGTTTACAGCTCTTAAACAAGAACTTGTGAGTTCCACAGTATTATCTCTGCCCAATTATGCCAAGCCATTCACTCTCATGGTGGACACAAAACGGGGATTCATGTGTGCAGTCTTGCTACAACAACATGGTAATAAAAATAAACCAGTTGGCTATTATTCCAAACGTTTGGATACATTCTTATCGCCTGCCAGACAGACAATGAACCATTAATAGATTCTGACCTTTTATTGGATATGCAAAAACAGGCACCAGCGCAGGAACGACATTTGTGGTTGAAAAATAGGGCAACCCCAAACCCCAAAGGACTTTATTGTATACATAACAAACCCATCCTACCCAAAAGCTTATTCAAAGCAGCTGCAATTGCGACACATGGGTGTGTCGACAGGGGGGATGGTATATATGGTAGACCAATACTTTACTACCTATGGATTTAATTTATACTCAAAAAATTTTTGTAAAGCCTGTGTTACCTGATTGAAACACAACCCACAGGGAAGTATAAGACCCCGGAGAGGGCAATTCCCAAAACCACAGTATCCTTTTCAAATTGTTCATATGGACTTTATTGAACTAAATCGATGTGGACCTTATCAATACTGTCTAGTATTAATTGATGCCTTTTCAAAATGGGTAGAAATTGTTCCATCACAAAAAGCAGATGCTTTAACAGTAGCAAAAGCACTGTGTAAGACAATTATTCCGTATTATGGAATACCAGAGACATTGTACAGTGATAATGGAACACATTTTGTAAATGAAGTTGTACAAAGAGTAGCAGAACACATGAAAATTAAGTTAAAACATCATTGTGCTTACCACCCACAAAGTGCAGGATTAGTGGAAAGGACAAAGGGCACAATAAAAATAAGATTAAGGAAATGTATAGAAGAGACAAAACGAACCCGGATTGAATGTTTGGACCTAGTAAAATTGTATATGAGAATAACACCAACACCATCAGGTTTAACACCATTTGAGATACTTTATGGACGACCATATCGTCTACCAATTTTTGACATGGATACTAAAACAGCAGATGAGGAACAAACATTAGCAGATTTTATGAAAAAGACATTAACACAGAAAGAGATAACTTAAACACATTTACTGCCGAATAATTTTGATCTTCCACAGGATGGCCTTCCAGTAGTCCAGCCAGGAGACTGGGTGTTCATCAGAGTGATTAAGAGGAAGAACTGGTCCAGTCCTCGTTGGGAAGGTCCATACCAAGTGCTGTTAACAACACCAACTGCAGTAAAGATAGCGGAGAGATCAACGTGGATACATCTAAGTCACTGTAAGATACAGCGTGTGTTGGCTGCCTCCACAGTGTAAGGGGAAGTCTGGCTACAAAGGGAGTCTATTTAATTTAGCAATAGATTGTCTCAATGCCAGTGGAGCAGGGAGATCCTTGCACTATTAGGTGAGGTTGGTTAACGACACTGTATCCTAGCAATCATGACTGAACTACAGCAGACCCCGGAGCGGTGTGCTCAGCGCCGCCGCTGCCGGACTGTTGGTAGGGCAGCCGGTTGCGTTGTGATCTTAGTGTGTTTCGTGCTCCTCGGATTCCTGGCCTGGTGGTTGACCCAAGAATTGCAGCTCACTGTGGACCGAGCCAGAGAACAATGCAAGCAACGTCAGAAGAGGTTTATTCATAATGTGAATGAGACAGATGGACACCCTCATATATACCATACTAATTTGTGGTACAGAGATGTTCATTTATTGGCTATGGAATTACGTTACTAATTGTTATGTTTGTTCGCAAATGCCTATATCCTCAACACACCCAGCTCTGACAGCTAAACCGTACCCTGCTAGGGTGACAGAATGTCTTATCATACGGATGCATAATCAAACTGTATTTCGGGGGCAGCAGTTCTCAGCAAATCTGATAAGATGTAACACCACTTGCCTCAGTGCAACCACTTATATGATAGGGATTTCAACAGAGGACGTACAAGCTTGCCCAAGTGCTGCTCCATTGACTAGACTGAAGGGAAATGCAAAAATATCATCACGTTAAATTGTCATCACAACGGCCATTCCCGATTTGCTTTTACGGGACAGGGAATAAAACTGTAGGTAAAATTAAGAAACGTCTGTGTACCCAAACGTATGTTTTATCAAATAATTTAAGCCTAACCAAAACATAATATGTGGATGGTACTTATCTTCATCACATTGGACGGGGATGTAATTATACAGGCTCCTGTCCATGGGGAACGGATGAAGCATGTGCTTATGTTAGTAAGTTTTTGCTACCACCTGTAAATGGTACTCCGGTGTATGATGACATCTATTGGCTTTGTGGTTCCAGACTGTACATGAGTCTCCCACCAAATTGGGGTGGTGTGTGTGCACCTACCCAGGTGACTGACCATACATATGTGGTAGTGCCAAGGACCTCCACAGAGAAGAATGGCAGCACCAGACGGAGGAGATTGATATACCCAGATGTGTTACCACATGATCACATGTGGGGCTCGGATGTACCAAAGGACCAAAAATTGTGGTCTGTAGGAGATAAAATAGCACATTCATTGTTCCCCTGGATAGGAGTGGAAAAAAAAAAAAAAAAATTTCATTAATGATTGAAACTCTGAATTATCGATTGGGTCTGTTCATGAATGTAACTGAGAAAATAGTAGCAGCTCAAAACACTGAAATAGATGCTTTACGTACCATGGTGATGCAAAATCGCATGGTTTTAGACTTGCTTACTGGTTCACAGGGAGGAGTTTGTGTTCTGCTGAACACAACATGCTGTACTTTCATCCCAGACTCCATTCATTCAGTGGATGTGCAGGACGCATTGGAAGAGCTGAATAAACTTCGTGATGCAATGCATAAAGACACCCTAGCCGTGAACCGGTGGAATCCCTGGTCCTGGTTGACTTCAGGACCATGGTGGCAGTTACTATTGAAAATGGTGACACCAGTTATTATAGTCCTAATTCTGATTGGACTTTGCATGTGTTGTGTGATCCCTTATATCAAAACAATGGTTGGCAAAATGGCGTCAAATACATTTGTACAGTGTAATCTGGCTTTCCAACAAACTATGCCAAAATATCAAGCATTGAAACAGTCAGACCTTAGTGGAGAAAACTATAATGACTGTGCTGAGAATTATGATGATATTGAAAAGCTCACAACTCCAGTTCAAGCTTGAACGTGATGAGTTAACACACTCTTAGCCTATGAAGCTTTAGCTGAAAATGTAATAAGACAAGTGGTGTAGTCGAATAATACAGATAAACGGTTCATTTATACCAGTCAGCCGAAGTGACGTCTGGTGGTGGTGTGGAGATAATAGAATTTTGACAGATTGCCTAGGAATGTGTCAGGCTACTGTGCTTTAGTGTCCCTACTCCTCCCAGTAAAAGCCATTCCCATTTTAGCCAAGGACTTGTTGACGCACCTAAAGTCTGTGGTGCCTGAAAATTGCAGCTGAAAATCTGAATAAGAAGTGGTTGCTTAGTAACAATTGTTTACTTTTAGGTGAAGATGTAATACCGTTGGAATGCATGGTAAACAGAGGGGAAATGTTGGAGTTATTCTGTAGATACACTGTTTTATTTTATCATGCATGTTTTGTGTTCTCTGCTCTGGTAGAATGTAGTTCTCTCTGCTCTGATAAAGTGTACTGTACTGATGTGATGGGTGAAGGTTACTTAAGATATGTGACATGACGTGTTTCTGCAAGTTGTGGTATTTCTGTGTGTACGCTAAGCTCTTTTTCAGGACATGTGAAGATGACTCAGGCAGGATGCAGCCGTAAGCGGAGCAGTGAGATAAAGAATAGAGAATTGAATGTTCCAACCACAGTGTGATTATGATACATTAGTCCTTGTGTCAGAAGAAGTGTGATTAATCGTTAGATGTCTTAAACACATCCTAATCGAACCCAAGATTAAAAAGGTTCTGAACGTCCTGAATGTATTGTGCAATCAGCGGTTCTGCGGCAACAGCTCACGCGCTATCACTCTTCCCCTCAGGAGCTGTACTGCCCATGTATGTAGGGAAGTCCTAAATAAAAAGAGCGGGCGCGCAGGCCAGACTTTAGTGTAGCTTTGGTGTACAGCCTGACTGCACTCCTCGCGAGCTTAAATTGAATTCTATCTCTCACTTGTTTTATTGCCTGGTTGTCTCTTCCTCTTATCAAAGATACAGTATTCTAAACCCGACACCCTTCGTCTTGCTCCCGTCGGTGTTCTGTTAATCGGTTGTCTAACCGTATAACCAGGTCGATAAGCCCATCTAAATCCCGCGGCTCGTCCTTCGCCACCAGGTGCTCCTTGAGGACCAGAGACAGTCCGTGTACAAAGGCGGCGCGGAGCGCAACAGCATTCCAGCCGGCTCGCGCTGCCGCGATGCGGAAGTCGACTGCATACTTTGCTGCGCTCCGACACCCCTGTCTTATCGACAGCAGCACACTTGAAGCGGTCTCGCCTCTATGAGGGTGGTCGAACACCTGTCGGAACTCCCTCACAAACTCAGTATAAACCGTTAGGAGCCGTGAATTCTGCTCCCAAAGCGCCGTAGCCCAGGCGCGTGCATCTCCTCGAAGCAAGTTTATAACGTAAGCCACCCGGCTGGCGTCTGACGCTTACATGACGGGACGCTGTGAAAAGACGAGCGAGCACTGCATCAAGAAGTCCGCGCACGTCTCCACACAGCCTCCGTACGGCTCCGGAGGGCTTATGTATGCTTCAGGGGAAGGTGGGGGGGGTCGTTGAACGACCAGCGGAATGTCTGTTTCTGGCACACGGTCAGCAGGAGGAGGTGCTGCAGCAGCGCCCTGAGCACGCGCTTCCACCTGGGCGGTGAGAGCCTCTATCCTCCTAAGTCCAACCGAGCGGCAAAGGCGGTTAAGATGTGCTGCAGCTCACCCAACACGCCTCCTGCCTGTGCACCTCGCTCTCCCATTGGCTGTTCAAGCGATGGTTGACGCCCCTCGGGATCCATGACGCTGGCCGAGAAATCCTGTTGTGAAAGTGACGTGACACGGACCCACAACAGGGGGCGTTAATGAACGGACAATGGATAAGCCAAAAAGTAACAATTTAATGTTGTGAATCGCACAACAACGTACAGACAATAACAATATGGTGGACTGTCAATCATACACCAGGTGACGTGTGGGCAGGCTCGACGATAGAAGACGCCTGGAGAGAGAAGAGCTGGATCCCCACACAGCTTCCACCACCAACGGAGCTGAAGAACACCGGAGCCGCCAAGCCCTGCGCCCCAGGTGGCCGCTGTCTTCAGCAGTCAGACCCGGTACTGCTGGCAGAGAACAGAGACAGTCCAGATGAGTGTGAGTTCGCACACTCAGTAATCCCACAGTCTGTATTAAGTAAAGGAGGGAAAACCTCCACATCCAATCACACACACTCGTGCAGCTCCTGGTCAACCACTTATCTGAGTTGGGGTGTGAGGCGAAGCCGTCGCTGTCACACCAAACGCCAATCCTCCAGATAAGGAAACACTCCAGGAAAACGGCTGCAAATAGAAGTTCAGGTTAAACACACACAGTGTCAGTCAGCAGAGAAATTACCTGAATGGTAGTTGATTTCTCGGCGAGGAGGTGGAGTTGCAGTCCGGTCTTTGTAGTGGTGGTGATGGGTGACAGCTTGTGTTGATTGATGACAGCTGTCACCTCCAGCAAAGCCGACGCCCTCTCGTGCTTGAAGCCCGCACTTCAAGCAGGGCGCCATCTTGTGGTGGTGGGCCAGCAGTACCTCCTCTTCAGCGGCCCACACAACAGAAACATGCTTGTATGAGTCGGCCAACACCCGCACACGTCTTCAATTATCTGCAGAGGCACGTTTTTCCGTTACCAGGATTTTTGAGCTGCACAAAATTTTGGCTGCAGATGACATCCGCCTTACATACTCCATACATACTCAATACATAATCTATGCGCCGTATATTCGCCGTCATCTGCTGATATCTGCAACTGACAGGGATTTGCGGCTTGGCAGCAGACTGGGACAGTGTGTAAAACGGATATTTTGCGTGCCCATCATGTCCACATCATGGACTAAAATAAGTTGTGGTGACTGCATACAGATTGGCCATGAATAAAGCATTTTTATTACGTCTGCTTTGCATCTGATTTGCGGCGGATGCAAATCATATGTGCTGTGTTCACAGCTGGACGCCGTTCTTTGTTCCACCGGCTGCCACGCACACTGCGCTGGATGCTACGTATATAAAATAATTATTTCGTGGCAGATTAATCATTTTATTGTGCAAATTGGCTGTTGAAAACGGCTCTAATCACCTCCTGAATCACAGGAAGCTGCAGCTGGAGCTGCAGAAAGTATTTTGAGCTGTCTAAAAAGGTAATTATTTGACTTGTTTACATTGTCAATGCTTGATAAAACAGTTGCCTATTTTTTCCTTCTTGTGTGCAGCTGTTACAGTATTTATTCCTATGTTTATAACTGATTTACATTCTTGTTATAATTGTTCAGACGACGTCACCACTCGCCCTGTTCACTGCTTGTTTATTCCATTCAACTTGTCCAAGTCCAGCAAATGCTCCAGAGCCTGTATTGTTGGTGTGAATAGTGATGCTGAAAGGATCGAGTGCGCTTCTTTTATGACCACAATGCAGATGCCGTGCACGTGCAAACACGTGCGCGATGCATTCAAAATACACCCGTAATACTGCTGTGATAATCACAGTGCGTCTGATCCGTTTCCTCACTACATGTGTTATACAACCGTGATTGTTCATCATATGTTTGCTATACATTATTAATATACCCATAATTCATACTGGGACATTTGTCATTTTTAGCCATTTTTGTTGCAGACGACAACGAACGCCCGTAATTTGTGTACTCAATTCATGCGCAATTAATCCTCTCCTCAGTGGGACAGGGCCCTTAACAAAGGGAGATCTGACCAAACCAGAGGAGCGGCGCACATAATGCCAAAACTGAGATATGCTTCAAGATGACATATGACAGATACCAGTATCCAAAAGTGTATAGATTTTCTATGGCTTTATTTTTGTGGCACTTTTTGGGCGACAACCTGTATAAGAGACAAACGAGCCACACAGGTTGAAAAAAAATGAAAAGAGTAAGGCATTTCCCAAACACCTCCGCCAGCTTTACCCGTGACACAGTTCAATATAAACTGGCAAAGAAAAAGACAAGAGCCTCAGGCCAAAGAGACCACTCAGCCCTGTCTGAGAGCACCTCTGCAGTGACGCCTCCTTCTTGCTCCCTGGGGACTGAGCTGTCTGTGATGCTGAGCAGCGTTGTGAGCACCTGTTCTCATGCCTTCACTCAGAGAAAGACACTAATAGGGACAGTGGACCTCCATGATGACAGACCAAACTATTCATTAGTTTGTGTTGTCATGGGGAACTGTCTTTTTGGAATGGGTGAAAATCAGTCAAATTTTTTTTGTTTGTTTGCTTGCTTGATTTTTTTTTTTTTTTTTTAAGAATGTGAAAATTGTAGTTTACAGTCCAGAATCTACATAATTCAAATTCAGTTGCTTGTATTGTATCGTTGGAGCGCCTTGGGGCAACTGTTTGTTGTGATTTGGCGCTATATAAGAAAAAAGTTGATTGATTGATTGATTGTATTTGATTTGGGTAACACGTTGGGTTTGGGTGCCCACCTTTTTACAGAAGGGCTGTTATTCAGAAGGCCCAATGGTCAGAAGGAACGGCAGATAGAAAATCAGTCGGGTTTCAGCAGAAAAACCTCTGAACAGTAACAGTGAAAAGTAAAGTCTTCAGCTTTATTTAAAATATAATTCAAAAATAAAATAAACACCAGCCCGAATGAATAGCATGCATATGAATATGTACTTATCTCAATATTGTAAGCAGAGAAAATGCACAGATGTCTACAAACTAACCAAGAACAACAGCTTCATCAGCCAACAAAACATATATTTTAACACCTTTTGTATAACATTATTACTGTAAATTGTTGCACAATGTTCACTGGCAAAAATAAAGTCTCTGAAAAACATATACATGTATGAACAAAGTATGGAATCCACCAAAAGGCATATTTTCTGACTACCGGGCCTTCTGATGGAATCCCCCAAAAGACACATTTTTCTGATAGCCAGGCCTTCTGAAGACAGGGCAGACCCTGTGGATTAGAGTTAGCACTGTTGTCTCACAGCAAGAAGGTCCTATGTTCACTTCAAACCTGGTCCATTCTGTGTGGCATTTGAAGCTGGGAGGAAGCCAGAGCACTCATGGGTGATGTACGCAACCACGGGGAGAACATGCAAAGACATGCAGGTTAGGTGAAAGTTTAAATTGACAGTAGGTGAGAGTATGAGCATGTTTCGGTGGCCCTGAGATGCAGCCTGTGATGGGATGGGCTCCACTGGTGACCCTTATTTGGAATGAGTGAGTAAAGTGAACGAATGAATGAATATTTTAGGTGGAAAGAATGCAGGAGTGGTGGCCAAGTGATAAAGTGCAGTTGTTTCCAGTGCAGAAGGTTCCTGTTTCAAGACCAACCATGTAAATGTGGCCTTGCATCATAAAGAGCATCCTGCGTGAAACTTGTGTCAAATCAACCTCAGATCTGCTGTGGTGACCCCAAGTGAAACAAAAGAAGCTGAAAGAACTTACTTACCTGATCTGAATTTTTGTATGACATCAACTCTATTTCAAGCAGACATGATAAAATAAACGATGGTTGGACACTGACATATCACACCCGGGATTTCAACAAAAATCAGGTTGAGCACTGAAGAACATAAACTGTAAGGGAGTGTTCTGCCAAAAGCTGATTCAGTGTCACTTAAGTGATTTGCTGACCACACCTGAATGAGCCAGTCAAGAGTTCCACCAAAATGTATGTGCTCAAAAAATAAATAAATAAATAAATAAAATTCCATGTAGAAGCAACCTGTTTCTCTGCCTGTTGCTTTAAATGGAAGAGAACTTCTCAGTAGTCCCATAGACCATGTAAGCATGAGGTCAAAGTGCATTGGTGGGTGTGTCGCAAAGCGTAAGCCAGTCTGAGCCTCTCTGTGTTTCACAGAGTTGGACAGCCAGCTCTTAGAAGGTACATGTACTATTGGGACTTGCTCAGACTGCCAGTAAAAACTCAGTTTCTGTGCATATCCCATTTGAATCTGATTCCATGCTGCAAGTCTGGACAGTCCAAAGTGGCATGAGATCCATTTTTTCCCAAATCCATTTCAAGCCTCATTTGTAGGTGGTTTGAAATGTGACCTAAGTCACATTTTTTTGCAAATGTGTTTTGGTCTGAATGCTCAGATCAGTATGTACACTCCCTCGTCACGCACAGCCGCTTCACATTCTCTGCTCTCATCAGTTTTCATGCAGCTCCAATAACTGCTGCTTGCTGAAAAAATAAATAAATAAATAAAAACGCTTCACATGAAATGTGTTTGAAGGGACCTGTTGTCGGGTCGCAGCGCACAGCCGTGACAATTGTACAGCTGAACAAGAGAGAGGGAGAGGGAGGAGTGGGGAGACAACCATGTGGGTCAGACCTTGCTACAGGACACAAATGTCATCACTTGCAATATATATAGTCGGGGGGTCGACACCGGCCGTCTTGCCGGTTTTCCCCTGCCCTTGGGGGTGGAGCTGGGTTGTGTTTTTCCTATTGGCTTCTCCGGCTTAGTAGTCCTGTGCCGATTGCCACGACGTTTTTCCCGACGGACCTGGAGGGTCTTTCGGGGTGCTGGGGAGGTCAATGGGGCTTTCTGTAGTTTTTGTTTGCTCCTGGGGTGGTTTTTGGAAATCCCTGGGGGTTTGGGGTTTTTGTTTCCTCCTGTTTTCCCCCGGGGTTTGATGGGACGGTCCTCTGGGGGGGAGGTTGACTATGGGGCCGACCGGCCATGTTGGGCTGGGGTGGGGTTCCTGGGTTGTGGGGGTGTCTCCTGGGGTTTGATGGGACGGTCCTCTGGGGGACGGTAAGGCTCCCGTGTATGCCTGGGGATTCCTGGATGGCTCCTGCCATGGTCGTTGCTCCTGGGGTTGACGATGAGGTCCCCTGGGGGAAGTCGGGCTCCACATGTTAGGGGAAGGCGTTGTTTGTTTTTTCCTTTGACCTGTGTTCTAGTGTGTTGGGGGGTTTTTGTTGGGGTTTTTGGGTTTGTGTGTTTTTTGTTCCTCCCCAGGGTTTGATGGGACGGTCCTCTGGGGGGGGGGGGGGGGGGGGTGTTGGGTTGGGTTGGGTATTGTGTTTTTCTTTTGTGTTTACCCTGGTGTGCTTCCCTGGGGTATGTTTGTGGTACTCTCTGGGGGGGATGCTGGGGGCCTTTTTTTTGTGTTTTGTTTTTGTGTTTGGGGTTGTTTCGGGATGATTTTTTTTGTTTTGATGCCGGCCAGCCTTTCTGCCGCATCTCCCGGCTTTGCTGCCTGCTGTGATCTCTGCCCTCCTCCTGCTTTGGCATTTGATGTGTGGGGTGGTTTTTGGGTCTGGTTTGTGCGGTCGCCGGGAGGCTTCCCGTTGACGGGGGGGGGGGGTACTGTTGTGTGTTGGGGGCGTTTGGGTGGACAAGGTTGGGTTGTTTTGTGTTTATTTTCCTTCCCAAGTGATTTGGGGCTGTTCTCTGAGGAAAATGTGCTGCAGAAGAGTCTCTCTCCTCTGTTACGATGATTGGCTGCACCTGTTGCATTCTCGTGCGGCTCTCTATCAGGACAATCCACGACACCTGTGATGTTCACGTGCAGATCTGAGGACTTCCAGCTGGTACCAATGTAGTGATGAAGAACTACATTTAAACCAGCAGTGAGTTGGATAAGATTGCCGGAGAATACGACCTTGTGACGACCGTGTGGGGACTCTGAGGGCCGTTTCAAAGTCTGACATCGCGCCTGTGAAGGAGGACGAGGGTGAGAGGCAAACGTTGTCAGCACACGACAGAGGTGAATATTCTGAAAAGTTTATCAGTGAATGTAAATTGGCGTTTATACACAGCTATAAGTAATTATTGGTGGAAATTGTTTGGTGTGCTCCTCACGGCAGTGGCATGCGGATTAATGATCCTCCACTAGCTGTGAGCAGCAGCCTCTTTGAACTAAGTTTGAAACCAGACCTAAACGTGTAGCTGATAAGTTTGCCTCTAAACAATATTTCGTAGTAATAAGTGTTGAATAATCTCATCTCTGTTCCTCCTTCGCGGAGTACAGTCTGGGAAAGTCACCTGGGGGGGGCGGGGGGGGGGGGGGGTGGCGGAACTCCTGAGTCCTGAACGTTCGGACTCCGACTGCTGAGACGCTGAGAGAGCGCGCCGCCTTTTCACCTCACCAGAACTTGAATTATTTAGTATTTCATGTATAGCACAAAGGGAGAAAAATAAAGGTGTTTTCCTTTTGGAACTGCTTCTGATTATTCCATGCTGGGTTCAGTCAGATACTGGACCGCTCCTCAATCCGCGTCTTATCCATAACACAGGTTAGTCCCATTGAGATCGATTTTGAAGGGAGACCTAGACAATTATAAAGTTTCCAATTCACCTAACGGATGTCTTCAGATGTGGGAAGAAACCGGAGCACCCGGAGGAAACCCACCCAAACACAGGGAGAACATACAAACTCCACACAGAAAGGCCACAGGTGGGAATCAATCCCATGACCTTCTTGCTGTGAGGCAACAGTGCTAACAACTAAGCCACTGTGCTGTCTGAGGTGATACTCCTCAAGTCATAAGTGAGTTCAGTGGGACAACCGGCACTGACAAAATTGATTGCAAGAACCTCATCTGTCCCAATGGGTCTGATAACCTTGTTAACGATTGCTCAGTGCTCATTGACTTCATAAAACACCAACTACTGAGGATCCTGCATTCAGAGCTGCACTGCTGGATAATGCACCGGTACATGTTCTTTCAAACTCACACTGCATTCCATCGCAATTCATGGCAAGTTAATGACACATTCTTAATGTATGAGTTTGAGGTCCTGACTTATTGCTTCATTGAGCAGGTGTGTAAGGCTGAGCATCCTGCCAGACTATTTGATGTATCTGGTGCCAGGGCTCTTATAGATGATCCTGTGATGGAGCTGTGAAGCACCAAACTCATGATGCAATAACTGAAAGACCTGAAGACAGTCTGGAGTGTTGGAATCTTTCAGGTAAGTAGATGTGCAGTTATCTTGGAATTACATGCAATCTTTGTTTCCATCCAAGAGACCGATATTATTTTAAGTGACTGAAAGAAAGGCCTTGTGATCTATTTTGAGAACAGAAAAAGTTGTCTCTGACCTAGAGTACAACAACTAGGGGGTAATACATTTAAGGGTCTTTCTCAATAGGGTCCAGTGCCAGTAGATGGCTGCTGAGCACAGTCTAGTTTCATTTGATACATTGCAGGACATCCTGAGAACTTGAATCTAAGTAGCTGGACATCATGGCTAGCACTGGTCTTGTAAGGACTGTGCAGAGTCTGTTCATTGCTTGCACTGGGTAGTGTGTTGAGAATGGTTGTGATAGATAGATAGATAGATAGATAGATAGATAGATAGATAGATAGATAGATAGATAGATAGATAGATAGATAGATAGATAGATAGATAGATAGATAGATAGATAGATAGATAGATAGATAGATAGATAGATAGATAGATAGATAGATAGATAGATAGATAGATAGATAGATAGATAGATAGATAGATAGATAGATAGATAGATAGATAGATAGATAGATAGATAGATAGATAGATAGATAGATAGATAGATAGATAGATAGATAGATAGATAGATAGATAGATAGATAGATAGATAGATAGATAGATAGATAGATAGATAGATAGATAGATAGATAGATAGATAGATAGATAGATAGATAGATAGATAGATAGATAGATAGATAGATAGATAGATAGATAGATAGATAGATAGATAGATAGATAGATAGATAGATAGATAGATAGATAGATAGATAGATAGATAGATAGATAGATAGATAGATAGATAGATAGATAGATAGATACTTTATTGATCTCACAATGGAGAAATTACATTTATACTCCAGTTACCTCAGACAGCAATTAGTCCATAATTATTACTTGTTTACCCTAATAATGGCACACATCAGAATTAAAGGCAACACATACACATTTGACATTGTTTATGTGCACTAAGTTTGAAGAAGTCCGTTATCCGAATTGAGGTAAGTGGGTGAAGGCCACGCAGCAACCCTGAGTTGCACCACCATCATCAGCTTGGGGGGGGGGGGGGGGGTGGTCGTGGGCTTGCAGCTGAAACTGCACCGCCCCCACCGAAGGGAAACGGGATGACAAGAAGCATTTGTCGAAAAGATGGGCGTTGATGGGGGAAGGAGGGGGTGGGGGGGAGGGAATGGAACATGCTTCAGTCCTGTGAAAAGCAGTTTATTGTCTGCGGGATGAGATAAGAAACAGCCAATGTTCCCCAGGCCAAAACAAATCCCTCTGGAGGAGACAGTCGGACAATTTGACCTTCAGCTTGATAAGCCTGTAATGTTATTGTTGCAGCAGTGAAATCACTTTTTAACAGTTCCACTTGCACAACCAAATCCCAATTATGAATTAAGAATATTCACAATTATGAATTAAGAATATTCACCGGCCTCTGAAATCTTCAGCTTCAACTGCAAGGCACGCATCTGCTCCAAGATGTGATCCAATTTGCATCTGAGTTCAAGAGTCATCACAGTCTGAGAATGCACTGCCTTGCCAACCTTGTTAATCGTGACGGACAAGCGAGGGGCGGTGGTTCTTGATGCGACCGTCTTGCCAATTTTCCAGTAGATCAGGGCAGCACATAAGCCAAAAAGTACCAGCCCTGCTACCATGAGACCAAAAATGAATAAATCCTCGACGTCCTCAACGGAGAAAGGCACCAAGCATGCAACACGCCAAGACCCCCAGAAGTTGAGGACATAGCCCGCAGGATACGTTCCATCTGGGCAGGTAGAATCCCCCGGTGCTGACCCTCTTGTAGAAAAAAATGGTGTCAATAGCGTTCAGAGACCAGCTGATCAATTCCATGGTTAATCCAATAGTAGTCCAATAGATCCAGAATCCAATATAATTTGAGGAATTCACAGTCTGGTGAAATAGGGACTTGAAGGTTAAAGGCAGAGAACAGAGATAAGGGAGAGTGGAGGAGATGCGACCACCCTCGTCGGAGTCCCAAGCTGAAAACCTTGTGCCTTGTGGGTCACATTTATTTGGATGGATTCATTGTGGAAAGTTTTTCTGGCAAAAATTTTGCATATGAGGCTCTGAACTCTGTGGGGCCAGTAAATGTCCCAGTTGTGGCTTCTGAGAAACTGCGTAAGGAGTCAGAGTGTCTAAGCTTATGATTTAGCCATAAACAGTGTTCATGTGGTGAAATTATTGAATTTATTCCATTTCACTTACATCAACAGTGACATTCAGGTCTCCAGGAGCTCAGTCTATGAAGCTGAAACATATATAGAAAGAGGTTGTAAAGATTATACTCCATTTTTATTCAGAATCCTACTGTTTGGAGTTGAAAAATAACACCTTTTCTCAAAAAGGACAGACCTTGGTTTGAGCCAGTGCATACTACTTGTATGCTTCTGACTAGTTATCAGTGGTGTCAAAAGTACACACATTTGTTACTTAAGTAGAAGTATAGATACTGCAGTTTAAAAACACTCTGGTGAAAGTTGAAGTATCAGCTTGACCTCTTTACTCAAGTAAAAGTGAAAAAGTATGTGCTCCAAAACCTACTTAAAGTATAAAAGTATAAAGTAACCTTTAAAAAAAAAAAAAAAAAGGTAGATGCCACTATATGAATTGAAAGCTTAATTTAAAATCTGATTCGTTCTACATGTGGCCCAAGACCCAAAACCCAAAATTACCCCCCAACACCACCTGCACGAAAATGTTTCAATTCTAGAAGCTCTGAAATGCAATCTGGGACTATTCCAGACAATAAACTGGAGTGAGTGCAGCATCCATTTAGTGAAGGAAAAAACAACAACAACAAAAAACAACACAACTTTTCCTTATTCAAATTCATTCCAGTAGTATTCTGCTCTTACAAGGATGCAGCAGTTTTCTAGTTTGGCAGATAGTTCTGGAGGAAATCACTGAAGAAATTAACACATTGAAAATATGGTTTGACCATCATTAAATAAGACAGGGATGAAGTGGAGGTGTAAGAGTCACTAGGTGTTCACAGGAAACACTTATTTATGTATGTATTTATTTATGTATGTTCATTGTTAGTTGCTTTTATATTTTCTGTTGTGTTTCTATTCAGGTTCTTTTTCCCTCTTTCTCTAAAATTATATATAATAATCATTAGATTATTGATATATAAACAAAAATAAATTTAAGAAATATTACAATTTGAAAACAAATGCACCCGAACGTGATGAGAGCTGCAACTGCTTAATGCTAACTTTTAACATTGAAAACGCCATAGACATGCTAACGCGTTAGCGTCGCTCCCGTTTTTAAGTTATAAAATACATCTATCAGCTGTTTCAGAAGACCATAACAGGTCGGTTTAACGTA
Source organism: Thalassophryne amazonica (assembly GCF_902500255.1). Lineage (NCBI taxonomy): Eukaryota > Metazoa > Chordata > Actinopteri > Batrachoidiformes > Batrachoididae > Thalassophryne > Thalassophryne amazonica. Next base: position 31,183,806 of record NC_047109.1, read on the forward strand.
GAAAAGGTAAATAATACTCACAGAAGTATGCTCTTTAGGATTTTAGCGGGGGAAAATTAAGCGAAAGAAAGAAAGAATAAACGAAGCAATAGGTCGAAGCATTCAATCTGCGAACCACTGCTTCGATTGGTTCACGGTTCAAAGCAAAGCCGTGCTGCAGAAAAGTTGATTACAGGCGCACATGACGTGAAATATATATATATATATATATATATATATATATATATATATATATATATATAAACATTAAACTGAAGCCAAGAGTAACGAGGCTGTTTGTTTTAAAAATGTAAGGAATAGAAAGTACAGATACTTGTGTGAAAATGTAATGAGTAGAAGTCAGAAGTAGGCAGAAAAATAAGTAAAGGAGTAAAGTACAGATACCTAAAAAGTGTACTTAAGTACAGTAACGAAGTATTTGTACTTCGTTACTTGACACCTCTGCTAGTTATTGTATGTGTCTTGCTTTTGGAACACATTAGTTTCAATTAAGGGCTCTGTTTCTGTTGCACTTCTGTTTGTTTTTTTCTGTTTCTGTTTTCCATTTCTTCTGTTTGTTAAGAAATTCTTTTACAATCTGTAAGAACCTTGTATCTGTTAGAATGGCAGTACAACACCCATCTGGGTCTGGTCTGCTTGAGGTTTCTTCCTCATTATAACCAGAGGGAGTTTTTCCTTACCACTGTCCCCTCTGTGCTTGCTTGGGGGGACCTTATTCATTTGAAGCGCCTTGAGGCAGCGTTGTTGTGATTTGGTGCTATACAAATAAAATAAATTTAATTGAATTAAATTAATTTGGATGATGTGCCAAGAGAACTCTGTTCCTATAAGACAGTATAAGGCAGCATTGTTAACCAACATGATAACTTGCTGAGTGAGTTTCATCATGATTGCCTGATTGGTCATAAGTCCATATCCTACTAACAGTGTGACTATACCGCTACAGAAGCTTGTTTTAAATGGCATGTGTGGAAAAAGGGATCACTGGGGTCAGCTTGATTTTGGCTTCAGCCTTCCCTAGCCACATTGAGTGGAAGTGTGTAATCAAACTTTATACACAACTGAAACAGTCAAACCAGTATGGATAGGTTATGTTGGTGCTTTTGTTTTTGTTGTTACCCTCCATACGAGCAGTGGTGCAGTGTACTGTAATCATTCAAGTGTGTCTGTCTGTGGAATCAATAACTTGGGAATGGGTGAACAGATTTTCACAAAACTTGGTCGGACTATTCCTTGCTACTATCACACACATGACATGTTTGCGCCATTTAGAGGCACGTGTAGCACTCGTCACCCAACTCATCACCCAACATCAAATGGTAGCTGGCTCTCACCAGTGTCGTATGTGTTTTGAACATGACCAAACTTCACTGATAGCCTGGGTGCCTCTTCCACGACACTAACATGCCATCAACACACTATCTGTGTGACTAATTGGAAAGCACCAGGCTGGTCAGAAACTCCAAATCCATAATAAAAGGGCGGGGGAGTAACACAGACAAATTTGATAAAACAAGGTAACAGGCAAAACGTCACTGAACCCCATGTTGGGAAGGTGTCGTGACACGGACCCACAACAGGGGGCGTTAATGAACGGACAATGGATAAGCCAAAAAGTAACAATTTAATGTTGTGAAGCACACAACGAAGTACAGACAATACAAATATTGCGGAATGTCAATCATACACAAGGTGACGTGTGGCAGGCTCGAAGATAGAATACGTCTGGTGCGAGAAGAGCCGGATCCCACACAGCTTCCACCACCAATGGATCTGAAGAACACCGGAGCCGCCAAGCCCGGCGCCCCAGGTGGCCACTGTCTTCAGCAGTCAGACCCGGTACTGCTGGCAGAGAACAGAAACAGTTTTGATGAGTGTGAGTTCACATACTCAGTAATCCCACAGTCTGTGTTGTTACGAGGGAGAACCTCCACCTCCGATAACACACTCGGACAGCTCCTGTGACAACCACTTATCTGGTTGGGGTAGGAGGCGAAGCTGTTGCAGTCCACACCAAACGCCAATACAGCAGATACGGAACACGTCACAGGAAAACGGCTGCAAATGAGATCAGACTATTATTCAAAGTTAAGCTTAGCAGAGAAATTACCTGTATGGTAGCTGATTTCTCGGCGGGGAGGTGGAGTTGCAGTCCAGCCTTTATGGTGATGGTGTTGAGTAGTGGATGAGTGACAGCTGGTACGGATGATGAGTGACAGCTGTCACTCCCGGTCGTTCCGACGCCCTCTCGTGCTTGAAGCCCGCACTTCAAGCAGGGCGCCATCTTGTGGTGGTGAGCCAGCAGTACCTCCTCTTCAGCGGCCCACACAACACCCCATGCACACAGCGGTCACATGATGTCCACATTCCAGAGCAGTATTGCAGAGACTGCCGGGGAGTATAGCATGCCAGTGATTGGAGTAGATCAATCAAAGTCATCAAAAATAAAATCTGAAAAGCATTTTCCAGGATATCTCTGAAACCAATAGGACAATCAAGCTTATATCAATAAGCAATCATTTGCAATCAAATTGATTGATTTTATGATGACATCACAAAGATGTAAAAAAAAAATTAACCAATGTAAAAAAAAAGCAAAAAAAAAAACACTTTCCAGGGTATTTTCCCAACCAATAGGACTAAAGAGGGTGGCCAAAGCTTACACTAACACAATAATTGTCATTATGTGATGTTAAAGGCCATATTGCACAGAATTGATAACAACTCAGATTTTGCCTATTAGAGGTCATGTGATGATATACGTGTATTAATTTTTGTACTTGTGTCAAAAATCTGTAAGCATATGCCAATCAAAACAAAGTACTCTAATGTGTACACCTTAGCACTGAAAACAAAGTACTCTTTAGTCCTCCTTTTTTATGTTTTTATGTTTCCAACAGCATTTATGTCACTCTGAGCAAATGTCCCATTTTACTGTTGAATGGAATGTAGACAAACTGCTGTTAAGAAGGGATGACTCATTTAAAAATGACAACTGTGTTAATTTTGATGCAGTCATGGTAAAAAAAAAAAAAAAAAAAAAAAAAAATGAAAACAGTTTGGGGTGAAATGTCTCCCCCTCTGCACTGAACCAGGCAGTGCGCATGACACTCATGCACAAAGTCATTAAAATCCTGAAAATAATATTCACAGTTTTTCCCATGTAGAAATACAGGCAGCCTGTAAAAACAGCATTGTGGAGAGTTTCACATACACGATCATGCCAGCAGTTATAATTGGATTCAAACAGCGTCCTGCTCCGGTACAGAGAGTAGACTCAACACGCATCAGGATCCAAAATCTGACAGATTCTCTCAAAACATTGAAAGAGTTGGGGGGGGTCATCTCTACTCTCAGTACGGAACTGGGCAGCGTGCACAACGCTCGTACACATTTGCAAGCTGGTATAAAGTCCATTATGTCATGAAAATTAGTCCTAGATTTAACAAAACTTTAATTTGTGGATCATTGGCGTCTCTGTTGAATAAATGAGTCTTCAGTCTTACACAATATGATTTTCTCCAGCACTGCCATGTCATAGTTGTTGCTGTTTTTGAATGAATGAGGACTTTTCCTGTTCCACGTGCCCCAGTCACATGTGGTGCCATGATGATCCTTGTGCATGTTTTTTATGCAACGTAAGAACTGGAGTGAAGCTGCTTGTGAAAGGAAAAGTGAAAGTGAACGTGAAATAGTTTATGTATAAATGGTAATTAAGATGAAGCCTAGGAGTAGTGGGAAGTTTCCAATAAGGACGTGTTCCTGATTTTTTTTCCAATGTATGAAATACATGGATGTTCAGGCAGCCTGTAAAAACAGCGTTGTGGTGACGAGTTTCAGATGCTCATCCAAACAGCCGGTTAAAAGAGCGTCGTGGAGAGTTTCAAGTGCCCATGTGTTCATTGTGGCAGTTCGAACAAATTAAAATGGTGTCATCCTCTGGTACAGACAGCAGACTCAGCATACATCTGGATCTGAAAATCCAACAGACTCTCTCAAAACATTTAAAGAGTTGGGGGTGAAGTGTGTCATCTCCTCTCTGTGCTGACTGAACCAAGCGGTATGCATGTGTGCTCGTGCAGATTCACGAGCTGGTAGAAAGTCCAAATCTCCTGAAAATAATTTAATCCTCAACTTTTTCCAAGTGCCTGCTCACTGATCTGATCCACTGATCTGAATGAATGATGAACATCACAGTCGTATCAGTGGTCAGTAGTTCTATTATCTAATGCGGCAACGTTCATTTCAGTCTGACTGTTTTCCATTGTGCAGGTCCTGCATTTGCTTGAACTGACGTCATCCTCCGAGAAATGCAGAGTAGAACATTTTCTGGAAATGCACCTGCTGACTCGCTGAGCGAGAAGTTTAATTAGCAATAAAGCATGTCAGCGACCACTAATCATGACTGCATGTGCATGGATAGACTTACAGTCATGAATACTTTGATGCTGTGTTGTTGAATAGGACATTACATGTCCTTAACCCTCTGGGGCCGTCATATACGATGGCTAAAACCAAGCTTTACTAAATTAGAAATGACTTTTTAATGATATGAGATAGAAACTTACTCTTTTTTTTGCTGAAAAGTTAACTCAGTGGACTTTTGAGCCAGCCATCGGCCATCTTTGTACTCCTCATAAAAGCTGTGTGATGACGTGCACAATGTGAGTGTCCAATCGGAATTGGTTCACCGTCACATGGTTTTACAAAATCCAATCGTAGGGCAGATTTACCTCATGTGAAAAGCCAAAGATCATTTTCAGGAGTGATATGTTACTAGCTGGCCCATTTGAATAGCCCCCTGAGTGCTCCAATGAGTACATACTATTAGTACATACTCAGTGCGCCCTGCGCCATTATGCACAGCGATCAGTGAAAGCAGACGGAGAGCCTCTGATGACAATCTCACGTGAAAGCTGCTTTAGGAGCAGCACAGAACAGTCCAAAACAGAGTAGAAGTAGAGGTTTGTGTTGTAACCTTTGTGTAATAGAAGACAGATGAAGACAAAAAAAACGCATAGACCATTTTGTATATATTGTTCAAAATATGCATTTGTGTTTATTGTTTGAACCTTTTTGTTGTACAGTCTTTCACACAAGACCTCAACGTACCTTTATAAAGTGTCAAAACAGTTGTTTATTATAGTTTGCTGTTTGCTTTGAATAAATGTGTGTGGAAAATTATTTTCCGCTTCTCTTTTTTTCTTTCTTATTTTTGTTTGTAACCCTTTATTACACTTATAAAACACAACAAAAGCATATACATTCTGAAAGCACAGGTTGTCCTGAAAAAAAAGAGACATAAAACTTGATTGTGGGATGCAGGGAGAGCTGTTAACAGCAATAATAATACATTTATGCCAGGCGAGTGAACTGTCCAAAAAATGCCCTCGGACCCCAGAGGTTTAAATTATGTCAGCATGATGTCACTGAAATGTCATGAAATGACATCACTATAGTCTGAAAAAGACATGTGCAAGCACAGGGAGCGCATCTTCCTTTTCTTTTCTTTTTTCTTCTTCAAATCATGGCTTTCCAGTTAAATCGAAATATTGGTGGAATTAAAAACTTACTGAAGTGCAAACGAAGATATTCAGTTAGTCAGCTCTGGTGTAAGGGTAGAACCTCCAAAATCAGAAGTAAAGAAGGAGCAAGTGGGGAAAACTTGAAGTCGGAGTCTGTACTCTTTTTCTTCAGACATTCAATGCATACATAAGCGTGTGAACTTCAACGTACACCCACCCACACATGCAGACTCAAACACAGGTATGCACACTCTCGCACACACACACACACAAACACAATGAACACACACAGCCTTATCCAACTCTACTCTGCTCATGTGTGAAATGAGCAAGGGTCTTATCTCTTGGAAACACACCGCTGAGCCAGAGGAGGAGAGAGAGGGAGACATAGCAGGAGAGGAGGGAGGAGGGAAAGAAGCAGGGGGAGAGAGAGAGAGAGAGTCATGTGGTTTGCATGCTAATGACTGTGGACCTGGGGATTTTCTGCAGACTGTGGAGATTTGTGACATTGTCCATTTTTTCCTCAGTGATGGATGATCATTTTTAGATCCATATTTGTTTATTTATTGGCACTGTATCTCAAAAACAGAGAAACTTATTTCAGTGTAATTTGTTGGAGAATCTTGGGTCAATGAAGAACTGATTCAATTTTGAACTAGATGCAGATCTATGTTTTTAATTATTTTTATATAGCCGATTAATTCCTATGTCACTTGTACACTGCTGAAACAGTGACAACAAACAGTCCTCTGTTTCTGTCCATAACTGAGCTGAAATATGTCCTATCACAGTATTCAACTCTGTTCTTGTTCTTTTTAAACAGGTGATATTTTTATATAAATATTACAACCCAAAACCTTAAAAAGATTTCATAATACAGAAAATGGAAATTAAAACAATCCCACCTGTTCTTACATTTTATTCTTTTTTCATTGCAGACAGTATGAATTCAAAGTGTTGAGTTTTGTGTGGTCAACATCATTTAAATTGTCCCAAATGGATTTATTTACTTTATTAGGTACCCCTATTTAGTTGCTTGTTAACACAAATAGCTCATCTGCCAATCAAATGGCAGCAAGTCATTGCATTTAGGTATCTAGACATGATGAAGATGACTTGCTGAAATTCAGACAGCTTCAAAATGGGAAGAAATGGGTTTCAGGTGACATTGAATGTGGCATCCTTGTTGGTGCCAGACTGGCTGGTCTGAGTATTCCAGAAACTGCTGATCTACTGGGGTTTTCACACACAGCCATCTCTAGGGTTTACAGAGAATGGTCTGAAAAAAAGATGTCTTTGAGCTGCAAATGTGTGGAGGAAAAAGCTTTGTTGAGTGGAGAATGGGCAAACTACTTGAATGGGGGACTATGTGAAGATACAGTATTTTATTTTGTTTTATTTAACCTTTATTTAACCAGGAAAGTCCCACTGAAATTAAAAACCTCTTTTGCTAGGGAGGCCTGGCCAAGAAGCAGCAAAAGTTACACAACAATTAAATTCACACAAAATAACAAACAATTAAGAAAAATAGTTGCAATTGAAAAGTGATTTCTATCATGTGACTATGGACCACATCTTTCAGGACTGTTCTTTCTTTCTTTTTTCCAAAAACAGTCAGTAAGGTGGGAGGCATAGACATCGCTAACAGCCAGCACTGCTGCTTATTTTTCAAAGCCCCATGTCGACACTGTAACTGTCCCATTGAGATCACTAACTCAACATTGCTTCTTCTCCGCTGTCTCCTATCCTATAGACAATAAGTCACTCGCAGTTAAATAAATATCTGCCGAGGGGTTGAGCATGAAAGACACGTCCAGTTTTGTTCACTACTTAGTAATATAAAATCCAACAGCTCTACAATGTACACAGTTAATATGCCGATGGAGAAACAAAACAGCTAATGAACTACCTCTCAGATATGACCTACCTATTGTGGTCAGTCTTTTGTCTGCCTCTCTCCCCTCCCTTTCTCTCCTCCCGTGTGTTGTTCGTCTGTTTTCCCTCCAGGTGGCGCACTGCAGAGCCAAGGAACACCTGCTACTCATCATCTCCTCGCACCTGACACTCATGAGTTCCTGATCATGAGCGGATTACTTAAACCCCAACTTTGAGCTCAGTCTTTGCCAGAATCTACATTGACATTGATCCACGACTTTGATCCTTGACCTTGTCTACGCTGTTGCTTCCATGCACTTTGATGTCTGAGCTTCCTGCAACTCATCTCAAGGTAACCTGGCTCCTCTAGTTTCCGTAATAGAGCTCTTTGACCTTTTGGTGTTTCCAGATGCCTTCCTGCATGTCTTCCATGCTGCACTGCTCCTGGCTTCCACGCCCTACCAGCACTACGTTACTTTGAAACTCACTGCCGTGCCACAGGTCATCTGTACTCTGCCTCACAGCGTGCTGCTCTGCTCCGTTCAGCTAAGTTCCTGCCGACTCTGAGTTTGTGAGATTCCGCCTCTCACCCTGCTCCTGCTTGTGACTGTACATTACCAAGAACTGTATGAACAGTTATGCAGAACTACTAAGAACTTCCAAGTTGATTCTGAAGCCAAGTCCAGCTTAATTGAACTGCATCATAAGATGCTCTGTTGCTGACTTATGACCTCTGTTAACAATTCCTGTATTAAGCCTACATGAACATTCTGTTGTTAACCCTCTGGGGCCCACACCGGCGTATACGATGGCTGAGACCAAGTTTTACTAAATTATAAATAACTTTTTAATGATATGAGATAGAAACATACTTTTTTTTTTTTTTTTGCTGAAAAGTTAACTCCGCGGACTTTTGAGCTAGCCATCCACCATGTTTTTACTCCTCATAGAAGCTGTGTGATGACGTGCGCAATGTGAGTGTGTGTCCAATCGGAATTGGTTCACCATCACATGGTTTTCCAAAATCCAATCGTAGGGCAGATTTACTTCACGTGATAAACCAAAGATTGTTTTGAGGAGTGATGTATTACTAGTTGGCCCATTTGAATAGCCTCTTGGCTACTGGCTCCAATGCGCCCTGCGCCATTACACACAGCGATCAGTGAAAGTGAGCAGACGGAGCAGACAGAGGGCCTCTGATGACAATCTCATGTGCTCAAACAAAGCATGCGTGAGTATGACACACTCCGAGTTTGAAATCTGCTTACTATAGGTGGGCGGATCAATCCTAATATTGATAATATCGATACCAACGCTGGTATTGATATTGAACGATCCTTGTGTAAAAAGATCGATACTCAAGCTTTTTTCTCTCCTGCACACACTGACTGCTGCGCACACAGATTCTGTTGTGTGGGCCGCTGAAGAGGAGGTACTGCTGGCCCACCACCACCAGATGTCGCCCTGCTTGAAGTGCGGGTTTCAAGCACGAGAGGGCGTCGATAACACTGGGAATGACAGCTGTCACACACCATCAGCACCAGCTGTCAGTCAAGCCAACTCATCAACCTCACCATAAAGGCTGGACTGCAACTCCACCTCCTCGCCGAGAAATCAGCTACCTTGGAGGTAATATTCTCTGCTGTGTCTGAACCCTGACTTATTGTCTGAACTTCTTTGCAGCTGTTTTCCTGTAAGCGATACCTTATCTGTGGGACTGGAGTTTGGTGTGATCAGCGACGGCTTCGTTTCACACCCCAACCAGATAAGTGGTTAGACAGGAGCTGCACGAGTGTGTGATTGGAGGTGGAGGTGCTCCCTCCCAAAAGAACACAGACGGTGGGATTACTGAGTGTGTGAACTCACACTCATCAAAACTGTTTCTGTTCTCTGCCAGCAGTACCAGGTCTGACAGCTGGAGACGGTGGCCACCTGGGGCTCCAGGACTTGGCGGCTCCGGTGTTCTTCAGATCCGTTGGCGGTGAAGGCCGTGTGGGATCCGGCTCGGTTCAGGACGGATGTCTCCTATCCTCAAGCCTGCCCACACGTCACTCAACATTTAATTGTCTGTGGTACCAAAACTGTATTTGTCTGTATTCCGTTGTGCACTTCACAACATTAAATTGTTACTGTTTGGCTTATCCATTGTCCGTTCATTTAACGACCCCTGTTGTGGGTCCGTGTTCCTACACCTTCACAACAGATTCATCAAAGTCTACTCTCTGTCTGTAAGAGCAGGGCTACGCTGTGTCACACAACATGGAGCAGCGCGCACCCACCCGGTCTTTTGTTGTTGCGCAGTCACGTGGCTCAGTGGCGCCAGCCAATTTTGTTGTGGTGTGTTAATTTTGTTGTATTGTGGTTTGTCAGCCCTCTGCCTCAGGAGATTTTGTTTTAAGTTGTGTTGAGTGATTTTTTTTAAGAAAAAATATTGATTGTGATAATAAAGTATTTTGTTGACACGTACAATGCTTGGCGAAATTCTATCCTAGGTCTTTTGGATTCTTTGGATCTATTAAGCTTAAATATGAAAAAGTATTGGTATTGGTATCGATATCGGCAATACTGGGCCTGTATTTACTTGGTATCGGATCAATACCAAAATTCCCGATATCGCCCACCTCTACTGCTTACTGCTGGAGCGGTGTCTGTGTCCTCCTCCGTGTTGCAGCAGTCAGCGCTGCAGCGTGTCTTTGCTGCACATCCGAGTGGAGATCTGGATCTGGAAACAGAAGCGCACGTTCCGACCCTCCATTCAGATCTCCATGCACATGTTGGTGGATCCACCTGCTTTGGTTGCTCCTCCAGAACAAAAGAGAGATCATCTCTTTTAGCACCAGAATACTCACTATCTGTTTCAGACTCTGACGACACTCTGCACACTCCGTCTTCCTCCATTTCAAAAAATAACTCAAGCACTTGCTTCACATTCATGAAACGCCTCATTTTTACAAAAAAACCCAAACAACAACAAAACACTAACCACACATGCTTTCCACCAGTATTAAAGAGAAAGTGACCACAGAATCAGACCCACGTGGGGTGGGTGGGCTGTGATCAAACACACATGGAGTTTGTGAACACATGTGGGGTTAGTGACTTCTGATTGGTGGAAAATTCATGAGCCAGCCAACCAATGAGGAAGAAGGAGTCATATTTGAAGCCTCTCTTCATTGGCTTCCTGTTAATTCTAGAATAGAATTTAAAATTCTTCTTCTTACTTATAAGGTTTTGAATAATCAGGTCCCATCTTATCTTAGGGACCTCGTAGTACCATATCACCCCAATAGAGCGCTTCGCTCTCAGACTGCAGGCTTACTTGTAGTTCCTAGGGTTTGTAAGAGTAGAATGGGAGGCAGAGCCTTCAGCTTTCAGGCTCCTCTCCTGTGGAACCAGCTCCCAATTCAGATCAGGGAGACAGACACCCTCTCTACTTTTAAGATTAGGCTTAAAACTTTCCTTTTTGCTAAAGCTTATAGTTAGGGCTGGATCAGGTGACCCTGAACCATCCCTTAGTTATGCTGCTATAGACGTAGACTGCTGGGGGGTTCCCATGATGCACTGTTTCTTTCTCTTTTTGCTCTGTATGCACCACTCTGCATTTAATCATTAGTGATCGATCTCTGCTCCCCTCCACAGCATGTCTTTTTCCTGGTTCTCTCCCTCAGCCCCAACCAGTCCCAGCAGAAGACTGCCCCTCCCTGAGCCTGGTTCTGCTGGAGGTTTCTTCCTGTTAAAAGGGAGTTTTTCCTTCCCACTGTAGCCAAGTGCTTGCTCACAGGGGGTCGTTTTGACCGTTGGGGTTTTACATAATTATTGTATGGCCTTGCCTTACAATATAAAGCGCCTTGGGGCAACTGTTTGTTGTGATTTGGCGCTATATAAAAAATTGATTGATTGATTGATTGATATTTCTTCCCACCGCTTTCGGTGCTGCAGTAGAGAAGGAAATGATCCTTTCGGCTGCATGTGTGTACATAAACGTGCAGCGAAAATTGACAATAATATTCATGAAAATGCATGGCATAAAAAATACTCATACGTCAAGTTATACTAGGCCTATTAACAAAATTTGGTAATAAAAAAGTGCAGTAACACTTTATGTTAACTGCATGCTATAAAGCATTAGTAAAGCATTTATAAAGTGTAAGGAAATGCTTAAATAACTCCTTGTAAAACATTTACAAAGCATTCTTTTTTATGAGCTACTCAGTGGTAAGAACATAAATAGAGAGCGTCCACTTTTAGCTTGCCATAAGCTAAGCTAGTAGTGCTCGTGAGAGTGTGCAACACTTCCTGTTTCTGTTCTCATTGTCGAAGAACATCCAAGGATAAAGATTAAAATAAAAAAACTGGTTTTAACCATTTTTCGGATCACATGGATTAATATTGCTTAAAATCACTGGCATAAATTCACGCACACTTCCAGCAAACCCTTCACCGAAAATGATGGCTAATCAGCTACGCACATAAGTGTTAGCAAAAGCTAGGCTAAAGCTGCACTGGCTAACTGTTGTCATACCAAATCTACCCGCTTAACGTATTCTAAGGTTGAAAATTATCAAGCGGACACTTTGTTTCCGTCCAAAAGGCTACCTGCTTGATCAATCTGAATTTATATCATCGGATGTAAAACCTTGTTAGTTTTTTAATACCTGTTAGCCGATTAGCCGCTATCGCTTAGTGGCTACTGGTGACCCATTCTCCACCCACGTTTTGCGATCAGTTAACAACTAATGGCGGCGCAATTACTTGCAAATCGACACCACCTCCTAACTTTAACATTTTGTGACAAATGAACCCGCACTCCTCGTCTAATACTGCAGTGCCAGTTCCTCAAAACAAAATATGCATTGATAAGTATTTATGAATGAATATATAAAAGTGAATTGGTCAACTGTTGGTGACTCTACGTAACATATAAACAACAAAACAGCAAAAGAGTTATAATGTAATTTTAACCTTCACTTTAGTTAAGCTCACAGCAAATACTTTACTAACAGCTTGTAAAGGCTTTATAATAGTATTTTTAAGTTTACTAATGCGTTGATAAGCATTTATAAATTGACATATAAAATTGAATTGGTCAACTGTTTGTGATTGTGATTAAAATATATATTCAGCATATACAAATGAGTTATAAAACAAATTTTTACATAGATAAAGTCTTTAAAACTGCATACTTGTAGTGATGGGGAAAGAGACTTGAGCTTTGTACGTTATTAACAAATGATACATAAAATATTGCGGAATAAGGATAAGTAGTTAATGCAATCTTTACAAACTGCAGACCAATTCATATTCTCCCTGTTTTAAGTAAAATATTTGAAAAGCTACTGTTTGATCAAATGTCACAATATTTTGTGACAAATGATCTGCTTACAAATTTGCAACATGCCTACAGACCTGGTCATTCAATTAGTACTGTATTAGTGCACATGGTGGGTCAGTGGTTAACATACATGGATGACAGAAAAGTGGGTGCCATACTGCTCGACTTTACAGCTGCGTTTGAGGTAATTGACCATGAAATCCTGTTGTTAAAGCTAAAATATGATGGGCTCTCATCAGTGTCTTGCACACCCACACGAGCATGCATGAAACCGTCATCCGCTGTCTCGTGCACGTCTATCTGACCATGTGTCACTCCCAACAGCAGGTGGAATGTTTTGCGGTTCCCCATTTCATTTTTTGCTTGTGGATTTTCAGCCAGTTTCTGTTTCATTTGTCCAATTTTGTGTTATGTGTGAAGGGGCCCTAAGAGTTGAACAGCTCGATCACATCTGACCGAGGGAACAGCAGCTTTCTTTTGTTTTTGGGCGGGTTGCCAGGTCTGCACTTTAAACCCAGCCAGTTGCCGGGTCTATACTTTATAATCCAGCCTGTTAGGAGGCAAGCTAGATCAAGCCATTTCATTCCGTTTTTGCCCTTTTTTGGATTGTTGGCGATTGTAGTAGAATGGTGCTGCGTGGAATAGCCCTGTCATTGACTATATGTAAAAATGAGGGAAAACATTAATGCAGAATTCCAAAGACACAAACTCTCAAAAAAAAATCATCTGGATTTTTTATTTATTTATTTATGTATTTATTTATTAGATTGTGTGTGGTTGTCTGTATGTGATTGTGCCTGCAATACACTGCAGAATTTTTTTAATAGTTGTGTTTGTACATTTCAAATTAGATTTTCTGATGACCAACAAATGAAGAACAAAACACATCATACACTCTTGGATCTACCGTGTAACTTTTTCTCTGTGCAATTGTGTCATTTAATCTGACCACACAATTTCTGATTTGTGCAATTGTCCAGATGGCTTTGGGTTCAGAGGCCACCGAACCTTTTGTACAGCAGCTGATTAAACATGCATTTCTTCCCAAAATCTGCCCTCAGCCTTCAAGACCAAACAAATTAAATCCAAGAATTGCATCTGTATAATTTAATTTTCAAAAGAAGTGACCCGAGAGGAACCTTGACAACAATTGACAATATTTCCAAAATTGGTTTGAGTATAATAAGACAGAAGCCAAAATGCAGATGACCTGAACAATCTCCAATTGTGAGGGAGCAATCTTCAAAAGAACATGGTCAGCAGAGTGACATTCAGCAAGAAACGACAAAAAGTCAAACAAAAAAGGTTGTCAAAGTATATTCAGAAAAATGTTTGAAACTCTGACACACACTATCCATCAACAATAAAACATGCAGCCAAATGGAAAGTAAGATAAGAACTTGTTGACCTGAGTGTCAAATTCTGACTGCAGAAGTGCCAAATTCGAACTACAATCGGCTTCCAGTGACTCCATGAAAGCTCAAGGCAACATATATTGTAATGTAGCTGTTTGAATTTTCTGGCTCCTTCTTTTCTTCCACAGCCACCCCAAAATGGTTATTGATTCCTGTCGTGATCAGACAGAGGGTAATTAAACCCTTTTGTAGTGAGCACACTACTGGCTGCAGTAAAAGCTTTTATTGACAGATTTTCTTGATAAAAGGTGAAGACAATAATCAACCACAAACTCTGCAGACAGTTTAATCATTCATAATTCATTTTGTTGTGTAAAAATAAGTATACAAATTTGCATATATTGGCACATCATAACAAAAAAAGAAAATATATTATAGTTTTGCTAGTGGCTGTCAGGAAGTGTATAACCCATAAATGGATAAAAAAAAAGAACCTCCCACTATTAATGACTGGATTGACTTGGGATATGAAATGTTTACTTTGGAAAGAATAACTTTTAAATTTAAGTTAAAAATTCAGTTTCAGGTTCAGGTTCAGGTGACTTTATTTGTACCCCTAGGTAGATTTGACTTGGAGCACAACAGAAAAGGGCGTCCATGTTAGTCAAACACAACAATAACAATGAAAACACTATAAACACTAACGAAGAACATATGCAAAACAAAATGTAGCATAAACACCACTGGGGACTCACAAGCTTACTAAACCACTAAAAAAGAAGCATCAGGAAAAAACACTAAAAGATGGTCAGCGTAAACCTGATGTGCAAAGGGCAAATAAATATATAAATATGTGCAAAACCTACTAAGATTTGTTCAAATGCACAATTGCTGCTAGGACAAAACTACTCCTGTAGCGTTTTGTCCTGCACCTTGGGACTTTAAACCTACAGCGAGAAGGTAGGAGCTGAAATTCATTAGCCAGGGGGTGGGAGTCATCAACTGTGATGCAGCTGGCTATCCGCTGTAATTGTTCAGTGTACAGGGACTCTAAACTCAGCTGCGACTCACCAATCAGTTGACTGGACCATTTAATAATCTGACCCAGTCTGTTCCTGTCCTTCAGTGTCAGACTGCCAAACCATGCCACCAAAGAAAAAGATAAAACAGATTCAATAAAAGCACGATAAAATAGTGTTAACATGGTTCGGCCGATGTGGAAGTACGACAGTTTCCTGAGGCAGAACAAGTGCTGGTGTCCGCCTCACCGCCTCAAAAGTTTGCCTCATACTTCAGCGAATTATCAATGATAGTCCCAAGGTACTTATAAGTTTGCACAATTTCAACTGGTTGACCATTAATTATTGTGTTGTCAGGTGTGCTACCATGCTTCCTGAAATCAATGACGATATCTTTAGTTTTTGATGTATTGATCTGAAGATATGAGTCCTTACACCATTTAACAAAATGATGAACTACAGGGCCGTGGATGTTCTCATTGTCCTGCAGCAGAATGACAATCACTGTGTCATCCGCGTATTTTAAAATGAACCTATTTTTAAAAGTGCTATGACACATACTGGTTTAAAGCATGAATTAAAAAAAATTGATATCTTTGATGAATATTGGTCAAAATGGTTAAAATTTTGTATATTTCAATTAAATCACCTCTTGTGCATCTACTTTCTACTTTAGAAAGTATCCGGAAAGTATTCACAGCACTTCAGTTTTTCCACACTTTATGTTACAGCCTTATTCCAAAATGGAGAAAATTTATTTTTTCCCCTCAAAATTCTACTCACAACACCCCATAATGACAACATGAAAAAGGTTTTGTTTTTTGTTTTGTTTTTTGTTTTTTACATTTTTGCTAATTTATTAAAAAAAAAAACTAAGAAATCATGTGTACGTAAGTATTCACACCCTTTGCTCAATACTTTGTTGATGCACTTTTGGCAGCAATTACAGCCTCAAGTCTTCTTGAATGTGATGCCACAAGCTTGGCACACCTATCTTTGGGTAGTTTTGCCCATTCCTCTTTGCAGCACCTCTCAAACTCCATCAGGTTAGATGGGGAGCGTTGGTGCACAGCCAGTTTCAGATCTCTCCAGAGATGTTCAATGGGATTCAGGTCTGGGCTTTGGCTGTTCTACTCAAGGACATTCTTGGCTGTGTGCTTAGAGTCATTGTCCCACTGAAAGATGAACCATACACCAGTCTGAGGTCTAGAGTGCTCTGGAGCAGGTTTTCATCCAGGATGTCTCTGTACATTGCTGCATTCATGTTTCCCTCAATCCTGACTAGTCTCCCAGTTCCTGCCACTGAAAAACATCCCCACAGCATGATGCTGCCACCACCATGCTTCACTGTAGGGATGGTGCCTGGTTTTCTATAAACATGACACCTGGCATTCACGCCGAATATTTCAATCTTTGTCTCATCAGGCCAGAGAATTTTGTTTTTCATGGTCTGAGAGTCCTTCGGGTGCCTTTTGGCAAACTCCAGGTGGGCTGCCATGTGGCTTTTACTAAGGAGTGGCTTCCATCTGGCCACTCTACCATACAGGCCTGATTGGTGGATTGCTGCAGAGATGCTTGTCCTTCTGGAAGGTTCTCCTGGCTCCACAGAGGGATGCTGGCATTCTTGGTCACCTCCCTGACTAAAGCCCTGTTTACACATAGACGGTAAGAGCTCCTGGAAGCATCCCGGAAGAGTTTTTGGCCGTCTTAAGGATCACACGCCGTTGTTAACGCCGGCACTAGGGGGCATGGCTTAGTTCCGGCTTTACCGGGAATCATCGAAAAAATGATTCAACATGTCGAATAATTCCGGGAGCGCTCCCAGAGAATTCGCGTGATGACGGAGACAACGCGAACAATGGCGTTTGATACTTTTTAATCGCCGTTTCATCCTGCCCCTTCCTGTAGTCCCACAGTTTACACCGCCGTAATTGGCAGCCAGTGTTGTATCCCTAATCAACAGCGTGTAAAACGGCGATAGAGCCCACATCGGCGTCCTCAAGGGCATTTTAACCGGCAACAGAGGCAGACAAAACAGCGGCGCTAGCAGACAGTACGCCGTTCTAAACGCCACCTCCCGGTTAACGGCGTTCCAAACGGCCGATAGGCGGCGGTCAATATAAAAACGCTAGCGCGCTGCATGCAGGCATCTCACTCGCGGCCAGCTCCAGATATTTTTGCAGAGAAGCTCCAGTATGCCTCCTAAAAGAAAATTGGCAGCGGCAAGGACTTACCAAGAGGTCTGGTTCAGAAGCAGAGGGTAGCCCTGTGGTGGAGACGGAGCAACACGTTGAGGAGGGGAAAAGGAAGGAGAAGAAAAGGCTGATGATCTCCCTCCCCCTGCAGTGACAGAGGCATGTAGTCCTGCTGCTTCAGCGTATTATACTCTGGGGGCGGTGCCTATATGCAAAAGTTCCTGGAGTAACCCAGGATTTGCCTGGATAAATCCAGCGGTACACAGGGCATTATCGGTGGCAGCAGAACACCGCCGTTCTCCCGCGCTTCTTAACCTGCAATTGTAAAGGACAGAACTGGGTATTAACCCCCGTTGCCTGACGTGTGCCGGATGCTACGGCGTCAAAACGCCGCTTTATTCGGCGGATTTAGCGGTGTTTTATCCGCGTATTTGCGGCGAGTATGGCGGTCAAAACTCCGGCAAAATGCTCCGACCCTTTCCACCGCGAAAACAGCCGGAACTACCGCGAACTTCGGTCTACGTACTACCCGCCGACAAAACGGTCTATGTGTAAACGGGGCTTAACGCCCTTCTCTCCTGATCACTCAGTTTAGATGGGTGGCCAGCTCCAGGAAGAGTCCTGGTGGATGTGAACTTCTTCCATTTACGGATGATGGAGGCCACTGTGCTCATTGGTACCTTCAAAGCAGCAGATATGTTTCTGTCCCCTTCCCCAGATTTGTGCCTTGAAACAATCCTGTCTCAGAGGTCTATAGACAATTCCTTTGACTTCATGTTTAGTTTGTGCTCTGTCAACCGTGGGATCTTATATGTAGACACGTGTGTGCCTTTCCAAACCATGTCCAATCAACTGAATTTATCCCAGGTGGACTACAGTTAAGCTGTAGAAACATCTCAAGGATGATCAGTGTAAACAGGATGCACCTGAGCTCAGTTTTGAACTTCATGGCAAAAGCATTGAATACTTATGTACATGTGATTTATTGTTTTGTTTTGTTTATTGTAAAGTTGCAAAAATCTAAAAAAAAAAAATCACACTGTCATTATGGGGCATTGTGTGTAGAATTTTGTGGAAAACATTTATTCCATTTTGGAATAAGGTTGTAACAACACAACTTTCTGGATGCACTGTACAGTCTATGGTCCTGGCTCCTATCTGTTCAATGCTTGCATGGACTTGGTGTTGTGTTGCACTTAATAGCCCAGCAACTATGGTGCCTTTTTCAGTGAGTAAAATTTTACTCACTATGACTTTGCAAACTCTGTTCTAACTGCTGAACTAGAGAAGCTGAATGAAAAGTCAGAGTATCGGGGTTTCTGATTGTTCTGGATCACAGCTAGGATCTAGGCTTGCAAGGACTTGAGACTTTTGTTTTCTCTGTTGCTGCCTTTCTCCTCTTGCCTTCTCCTTGTCACCCTTCAGCATGTTCTTTAGTTTATTCCCCAGTGTTTTCTTCACATATTAAACAGCCAGGGCTTCTGTCAGGGCTTCTTTCAATATGTACTTACTTCACTTTCATGTACGTTTTTCCCCTCACTACGCCTATACCTCCATTACATCTCTCTCTTGTTCCCCTCTGCATTTCCTCATTCACTAAGTACTGTGGTGGTTTCTTTGTGTTTTGGTTTCTGACTATACAGAACAGCTGTCTGGTTGCTCTTTTGGTTACTGTGAGGTCTATGCACTGTTTTAGGATTATCTTGTAAATGGACTGCATTTATATTGCACGTTTCCATCTGCATCAGACACTCAAAGCGCTTTACACTTATGCCTCGCATTCACCCATTTACACAGACACACTCACACACCAATGTCAGGGTGCTGCCATGCAAGGCGCTCACTACACACTGGGAGCAACTCAGGGATTAAGGACCTTGCCCAAGGGCCCTTAATGATCTTCCAGTCAGGCTGGGGTTTGAATCGAGGATCCTCTGGTCTGAAGCCCAACGCTTAACCACTAGACCATCACCTCCCTGATTATCTTGTGTTGGTATGTCTTTCCCCTCTCACCCATTTGGTCTTGTTAAGCACAGGCTTCAAAACAGAAAGTGAACAATAGACTTCATACAGAAGACAATTCAAAGGGTTTATTGCAAAAGAAAAGGGGTTCCAAAAGGTGAGTAGGAAAGGACAGACACTAGGCTGAGGACAGCAGGCGTGGCTGGGCTAGAGGAAAATGAAGAAAGCTACAGGTGTCAAAAAGGTGCAGCAAAAACACAGAATACTTCCAAGATACAAAAGTTCAAGCTGGCCAAATAGTTACCACAGTGGTTACAACAATAAACTGGCCCTAAGTGGAGTGTGAGACCGGGCCTAAGTACTGCAGCTTAAGGTGGAGATAATCATTGTGGACTAGGAGTAGGTGAGCTTAATGAGGTGGTGTTTTGGTGATCTGCAGTTGTAGCCTGTTTCCTCCTCTGTAGTCACTGTTTCCTCATTTTCAACTTCCTGGTTCATTCCTCCCAGTTTCTGCATCTCTTTACCTTTTGGTTGCTCTAATTCCCTCTGTGCCTCTTGTCCTCATCGACATCACACTGTTTGTTTCTATTTAATCACTGTAGTGTTTTCTCCCTGTCCCTTTGATTTCTCTGTGCATGCTCGCTGTGTGATTACTTTTATAGTGGTGTTATGGTTTCTCTGTCAACCATGTTACTGTTCCTCATTGCTTCTGTGCACTTGTTCTGGTTTTATGAATTAATAGTTGTGTGTTCACTATAGGCCCTGTCATTGTTGGGATGTGAATATATCAGGACATTTCTGACTCAGGTGTGCTGACCCAGGACAGCCCGATATGATAACAGAACGAATGATGCCAGTTAGTGAAGACAAAGAACAGCTAAGCATATCAACTGGCTGTTTTGTGTGTCGAAGTCCAAGTATGAAAACCAACCCAAGCTATCAATCTAGGTCTTCACGTTGTTTTTCCGGACCCTTAATTCGAATAAGCGGGTGTAGGAAATTAATCAATAAATGCATGTTCATTCTGTATGCCCACTTTGTGATCAGATCTCAATTGCTGTTATGGTTTCTTTTTCTCCTGTGTTGCTGTTCACCGTTGCCAGGTAAAGCAGGACATAATCTTTCCTGGTGCTGTTCCCAGGGGCACTAAGAGGCACACATTTGGATGTACCTTTCACCATGTTTCTAATAGTAGATCAACAACAGAATATCACAGAGAGTTCAATTGACCATTTCCTTGTACAACCCCTGGCAAAAATTATGGAATCACCGGCCTCGGAGGATGTTCATTCAGTTGTTTAATTTTGTAGAAAAAAAGCAGATCACAGACATGACACAAAACTAAAGTCATTTCAAATGGCAACTTTCTGGCTTTAAGAAACACTATAAGAAATCAAGAAAAAAAAGATTGTGGCAGTCAGTAACGGTTACTTTTTTAGACCAAGCAGAGGGAAAAAATATGGAATCACTCAATTCTGAGGAAAAAATTATGGAATCACCCTGTAAATTTTCATCCCCAAAACTAACACCTGCATCATATCAGATCTGCTCGTTAGTCTGCATCTAAAAAGGAGTGAACACACCTTGGAGAGCTGTTGCACCAAGTGGACTGACATGAATCATGGCTCCAACACGAGAGATGTCAATTGAAACAAAGGAGAGGATTATCAAACTCTTAAAAGAGAGTAAATCATCACGCAATGTTGCAAAAGATGTTGGTTGTTCACAGTCAGCTGTGTCTAAATTCTGGACCAAATACAAACAACATGGGAAGGTTGTTAAAGGCAAACATACTGGTAGACCAAGGAAGACATCAAAGCGTCAAGACAGAAAACTTAAAGCAATATGTCTCAAAAATCGAAAAATGTACAACAAAACAAATGAGGAACAAATGGGAGGAAACTGGAGTCAACGTCTGTGACTGAACTGTATGAAACCGCCTAAAGGAAATGGGATTTACATACAGAAAAGCTAAACGAAAGGCATCATTAACACCTAAACAGAAAAAAACAAGGTTACAATGGGCTAAGGAAAAGCAATTGTGGACTGTGGCTGACTGGATGAAAGTCATATTCAGTGATGAATCTCGAATCTGCATTGGGCAAGGTGACGATGCTGGAACTTTTGTTTGGTGCCTTTCCAATGAGATTTATAAAGATGACTGCCTGAAGAGAACATGTAAATTTCCACAGTCATTGATGATATGGGGCTGCATGTCAGGTAAAGGCACTGGGGAGATGGCTGTCATTACATCATCAATAAATGCACAAGTTTACGTTGATATTTTGGACAATTGAAAGGATGTTTGGGGATGATGAAATCATTTTTCAAGATGATAATGCATCTTGCAATAGAGCAAAAACTGCAAAAACATTCCTTGCAAAAAGACACATAGGGTCAATGTCATGGCATAGGGTCAATGTCAATGAGCAGATCTGATTTGATGCAGGTGTTAATTTGGGGGATGAAAATTTACAGGGTGATTCCATAATTTTTTCCTCAGAATTGAGTGATTCCATATTTTTTTTCCTCTGCTTGGTCTAAAAAAGTAACCGTTACTGACTGCCACAATCTTTTTTCTTGATTTCTTATAGTGTTTCTTAAAGCTAGAAAGTTGCCATTTGAAATGACTTTAGTTTTGTGTCATGTCTGTGATCTGCTTTTTTTCTACAAAATTAAACAACTGAATGAACATCCTCTGAGGCCGGTGATTCCATAATTTTTGCCAGGGGTTGTATATGATTTATTTATAGATTTTAAACAACCAAGCAAACAAACAAACAAAAATATTCTTATTTTGGGTGTTGGGAGAAGAATTTTAAGGGAAAAAATGTATTCCATTTTGGAATAAGGCTGTAATATAACAAAATGTGGAAAAAGTGAAGCACTGTGAATACTTGATAGATAGATAGATAGATAGATAGATAGATAGATAGATAGATAGATAGATAGATAGATAGATAGATAGATAGATAGATAGATAGATAGATAGATAGATAGATAGATAGATAGACAGACAGACAGACAGACAGACAGACAGACAGACAGACAGACAGACAGACAGACAGACAGACAGACAGACAGACAGACAGACAGACAGACAGACAGACAGATAGATAGATAGATAGATAGATAGATAGATAGATAGATAGATAGATAGATAGATAGATAGATAGATAGATAAACCCTGTGACGAACAGTCCCAAACAACTTTTGATATGACACGTTTATTCATGCCTGGTAATCTTCATATATGTTCCATCTACTGTTTGTATATTATATACTTATTCCTAGCTATATATACCTTTTTCTTGAGCCACTTGGGTGGGTAGGGAGAGTTCCCATGGGATTAAAAAAGCTTTTCAACCTACCATCCCTGGTTCTCAAGACCAGGCACCTAAGTGGCTCTACTCTACTCTTTTCTACTCTCCTATTTTACTCTCCCCTTTTAGATATTTAGATATACCTTCATATACTAGCATAGTTCCACCTCAGAATTGGAATATAATATACCTTACTGAATTTTCATGCATTAACAGGACCTAATGGCTCAAACCAACGCACCGATAGTGCCCAAAAGCGCTAATGCCGATAACGCATTACTTAGTAACTTTAAAGGTTGCAAACATTCCTATTTATATAATTTTTTCATTATTTCACTATGACTTTCTTTTGTTATCTTCGGTGTCCAATTTTGTTATTCTTGCAAATGAAGGAACATTTGCATAAGCTGAATGGATAATACATATTATGTTGATGGGGAAAACATATTTGTTTTACTCTTCTTGCCATTTCAAAGTGAGGGGATGCAAAGTTTTGCACTCAGATGTATAGTTCAAATTGTGCAACATGAAGTTTTCCCAGTATATTTAATCACAAATGATTCTGGTGATCCCGCGACCTGATCTCAGATCGTGGCGTGAGTGAGTGATTGTGGTGATGGAAAATATTTAAACCTATAAAAAAAGGGGGGAGACAGGGATAGCAATGTATGTAGATGTGTCTGAGGGTGATTTCACACCTAAAAGTTTATTTGCTTGATATAGAAAAAGAAAAAAATCAGTAAATGCTATAAGGGCCCTGAGGCACTGGTGCTTATCCATGCATACCATAACATGAAGCACATGAGACAAGTCCCCCTGGATGGGATGCCAATCCATCACAGGTCACTTACCCTCCCAAAGCTGGTACACATCTGCAGCTGGGGGGATTGAGACAGTGGTGATGAAGTGTATTGTCCAAGGACACAGACAGGTAGTATGATCAGAATCAAACCCAGGCCCAACTCTGATCTCAATGAGCTACTGTACCTGCTCTGTGGTCTGGAACAGGGATCAAAATATTACAATATTGCATTTTTACTTTAGCTTGGTTTCCTTTCACATAGAAATATTTATCAGTGGACCAAAGTTTTCAGGAAAAAAAAACACTTGTGAGCATGCTGTCTATTCAACACTAAAAGGAATTGAATGGTTAAAAGAAATAAATAAAATGTATGTCCACAATAGGCCCTGAGGACCAGGCAGAGATGGAGGTTGCTGAGAGAAAGTCAAGGCTATATAATGACATTATATTAAATGCTGCAGAGCTTTTCAATATTCATGGCATTTGTATTCATTTAATGCCCTATATTTTTTACACTTCTGGAACATTTTACACTATAACAGACAACAAACCTGAACACCAACTTGTAAAGTGTTAAAATGGGAATGTTACCATTCCCATTTTAACCATACAAACTGCTCACATACTGAATGCAGGTTTATTTCTCAACCAAATATTTACCTGATATACAACAATGTTGTACGGGCAGTAAATACAACAGGGCTTGTGAACTTCATAAAACACACACTTTTCAGAGACTCACCTCACCCACTATTACTCACTAATAATTGTGATCCTTTCAGTTCACACCCCACATTATCTCCGTCACCTGCAGCACTTAGCATTTGTCCAACAGGTAGACTACACAGCAAATATCAAATATTACACACCAGCCAGTTACCCACCCCGGGGAGAGTCAGAGACTGAAATGAAAACTTCATCTTCACCAACAAAGGTATCACCTCCCACCTATCCCGGATTCCAGAGAGCTGTTAGTGCACAACTAAAACTGCCTCAAGAAGAGGCAGCTGCTGCTACTACTACCAATAGTACTACTACCACTGTGCTGTTTCTCTGCTGCTATTACTTCCAAAAATGAAGACATAAAAAGGTAAAAGGAAAAGAAGACTTTAGAGAACTATGACACCAAATTTTTAGCATACTTGCTGATGATGATCCAACACAAAACTCTCTCCCCTTAACTATTACTACTACCATGACTAAAGTGCTTAATCGCCTATGTCATTTCATTAGTGATTGATCTCTGCTCCCCTCCACAGCATGTCTTTTTCCTGGTTCTCTCCCTCAGCCCCAACCAGTCCCAGCAGAAGACTGCCCTGTTAAAAGGGAGTTTTTCCTTCCCACTGTCGCCAAGTGCTTGCTCACAGGGGGTCGTTTTGACCGTTGGGGTTTTTACGTAATTATTGTATGGCCTTGCCTTACAATATAAAACGCCTTGGGGCAACTGTTTGTTGTGATTTGGCGCTATATAAATAAAATTGATTGAATTTATTGATGTAGGACAATGTATATGTGTGCCAGGTTTGGTGCAGTTCTGCAGCACACAGTATCTCCCCTCAACTATTACTACTGCTATTATTACTACTGCTACTACTACTAAAGTACTCAATAGCCTATATCACTCCTCGTATGTCAGCATATACGAGGGCTGTCCATAAAGTATAGGTCCTTTTTATTTTTTTCAAAAACTATATGGATTTCATTCATATGTTTTTACGTCAGACATGCATGAACCCTCGTGCGCATGCGTGAGTTTTTCCACGCCTGTCGGTGACATCATTCGCCTGTGAGCACTCCTTGTGGGAGGAGTCGTCCAGCCCCTCGTCGGAGTTCCTTTGTCTGAGAAGTTGCTGAGAGACTGCCGCTTTGTTTGATCAAATTTTTTTCTAAACCTGTGAGACACATCGAAGTGGACACGGTTCGAAAAATTAAGCTGGTTTTCGGTGAAAATTTTAACGGCTGATGAGAGATTTTGAGGTGATACTGTCGCTTTAAGGACTTCCCATGGAGCGAGACGTCGTGCAGCGCTCTCAGGCACCGTCGTCAGCCTGTTTCAAGCTGAAAACCTCCACATTTCAGGCTCTATTGATCCAGGACGTCGTGAGAGAACAGAGAAGTTTCAGAAGAAGTCGGTTTCAGCATTTTATCCGGATATTCCACTGTTAAAGGAGATTTTTTTAATGAAAGACGTGCAGACGGATTGCAGCGTCGGCTTGCAGCCGGCGCGATGCTCCGCCACAGGAAAAACACCTCCGTTGGAAGCCTTAACGACAAGTTGGAACATGTCCTGTTAAACAATTTCTCATATACTCACTCCACTGAAAGCCATCAAAAGCTGCCTGGATTTTACAAAGGGTTATCAACACGGAGGTGTTTTTCCTGTGCCATCGCACCGCGCCGGGTGCGTCCCGACGCGCGGCCGAAGTCCCCCCAGACCATATATGTCCAGGCACACAAACACAGCAAAACAATCAAGTGATACACTCCAAATCATTTTATTTATTTAAAAATACATCTTTTGTTTAGTTTTGATTGTCCAGTAAGTGTGTTATTATGACTTCATACAATGATGTCACCTAATTTTGACAACCTCAAAGCATATAAAAATCTCATCTGCTGTGATCCTTGGGCTTGGACATCATGTTGAATTATTGAGATTTAGATAAAATTTATAAGTAGTTAAATATTTCACTAGCTAATTTAGTAGAACTTCAAGATAAACCAAATTCTTAGTTTTTCCATCAATGCAGAGTAATTTCAAATTCAATTTATTTTCATTTATATAGTGCCAAATCACAACAGAGTTGCCTCAAAGTGCTTCACACAGGTAAGGTCTAACCTTACCAACCCCCAGAGCAACAGTGGTAAGGAAAAACTCCCTCTGAGGAAGAAAGCTCAAGCAGACCAGACTCAAAGGGGTGACCCTCTGCTTGGGCCATGCTACAAACATAAATTACAGAACAATTCACGGATGAATATACAAGAAATGCTGTTGACGCACAGGACAGGAGGGTCACCAACACAAATACAACTACTATCACTGGATGGAGCTGCACCTTAAACAGAGAGAAAAAAAACAGAATCAGGCATCAGAAAGACAAAAAAGTACTGTATAATTTGCCAGCATTAAACAACAAGAAAAACAGAAGAAATGCTAAGGTGATCGTCGACCACTAGCCCTAAACTTCCCTAAAAGACCCAGAATTTAGGTAAAGTTGAGGCCGCGGCACGTTCCAATTACTAATAACATGAATTAAAAGAGTAAAAAGAGTACATGAAGAGTTCATGGATTTCCTACTCATGAGCAGCCAGTTTATAAATGGCAATGGCTGAAGAGGAAGCCAGTGAAGGGAGACAAGAGCTGGAGTAATGTCATTAAACTTTCTTCTCAGAGTTAAGACTAGCCACAGCATTCTGAACCAATTGGATACCCTTTATGCTTGAACAAGTCAAGCCAGAAAAGAAAACATTATAGAAGACACAAAGGCATGAATCAGTCTCTGCATCCTCCATTGACAGCACAGGTCAAATCCTTGAGATATTATTCAAATGAACGAAAGTAGTCTTTGTAATCTCTCTCATGAGCAGATCAAAGGACAGGATAGGATCAAAGATCATTTCTAAATTGTTCACTTTATTACTCTGTTGAATGACATATGCATCCAGTCTTTACAATAAATGGTCAAATTGGCTTTTGTGCTGCAAGGAACCAATGACCATGAGAATCAGAATCTGAATAGAATTTTTGCCAAGTTCTCACATAGAGGGAATTTGATCTAGTGTCACTGGTGCATAAACAACAATAAAAGAAAAGGAAAAAGAAAAAAATACTTCTGCAGAATGGTATGTTCCAAAGACCTACGACAGTGGCTCAAAAAGGTTACTGTCAACAAGATAATGATGTGCTATTCAACAAATTGAAAAAATTTACAATAGTAGGGCAAATTAAATACAGGATGATGATTAAGCAATAATCAGCATTAATGTCTTCTACAGTCATAAGATCACTGGGCCTAACAAGCAGTGTTGTCAAAGTAACTTTGACAAGTTACTTTTTTAGTTGCTTTATACAGTTACTTCATTAGCAGATTTCTGCAATTACTTTATTAGAATCTGCCAAAAACTTGCAACTAATAAGTAATGTAACTAATAAGGTAACTAGTAATCTCACTTGATTACTCTTAAGATTGAGCAATCAGCAAAGTAACTAATCAGTTACAGTTACTTTTCTGAATACTAAATCTTAAAAATAACCAAGTTAGATTATGAGTTACTTTATTAATTACATTCAGCAGCTGCCGACAATTTGTCCGCAGCTGCTAATGAAGTAACTGTATAAAGTAACTAAAATATAACTGTATAAAGTAACTAATGAAGTAACTTTTCAAAGTTACTTTCCCAACACTCCTAACAAGGGTTTGCTGGGAAATTATTCAACTGATTTTATCCTCTTAGACAAAGTCAAATGGAATCACATTGAAATTGGACATTTCAAACCTACTATCCCTGGTTCTCAAGACCAGGCACCTAAATGGCTGTACTCTTTTTTTTTTTTTTTTTTTTTTTTTTAAGATATACTTTAGTATACACTAGTAGAGTTCTACCTTAGATTTGGAATGTATAATAGAAGATATACCTTATTGAATTTTCATGAACATAAATTAGAATTTCACTGACTATCTGAACAAGGCCCAAGTTTCTATTATATTTAAAACTCCTGGTTGGCTTTAACAAATGGTTGGATAGTGGTGTGGATCATTGTCTTGTATCTGACAGGTTGTTGAGAATTGACTGGCTCTTATATGAGCTGATCCTTAGGCATTATTATTCCCCAGAATCTTCATGTCCCTAATACAATTTCATCTGCAGATAATCATCCTCAGTTTTTCTCCTGCAGCCCATCTCTTGGAGCATGCTCACAAACAATTTAGTTTTACACATAAAATGGGTGTATTCCCTCTGCTGTTGTGGTGAAGTTGAGTGAAAATGCAAAGGACATTCGCTGAAACTGGATAATGGACTCCCGACAGACAGCACCCAGCAGAGAAACATAATGAAGAGAATTAGTGAAGGGAAGACAACAGACTGAGGGAATCAAATATATTACTGAAGAATACAGGAGAGAAGTGAGAACAGTGTGAGATCAGGTTTTAAAAGATAAGATCTGAAAAAGTACGAGGAAAAAAACTGCAACACGCACTCAAAGTGTGCAACGTGAGCACCTTATACATTTGACACTACTCTTGCAAATTCTGTGTGCATCCAAAACTGTCATGGTTAGAGGTTTGATTGGAACCGAACCGAGCAGACTATGGACCCAAATGCAGGAGTTGGACGGACACTGGAGTACAAAGGAAATAATATTTATTGTATAAATATAAACAAAAATGCTGCGCTGGGGGTTTCCTGCAGTATGGAGAGTGGCCCTCCCTCTAGCG
This sequence comes from Thalassophryne amazonica, assembly GCF_902500255.1. Taxonomy (NCBI): domain Eukaryota; kingdom Metazoa; phylum Chordata; class Actinopteri; order Batrachoidiformes; family Batrachoididae; genus Thalassophryne; species Thalassophryne amazonica. The sequence continues at coordinate 31,212,632 of NC_047109.1, forward strand.
GTAAAAAGAAGGAGCTGCAGGTTCCCAAGCCAGTCTTTAAGGGAAATAAAGGCACAAAAGGAGAGAGTCCTGGGGCCAGGTGGGACACAGCTTCAGGTTCCTGGAACTAAGGGGGAGAAGACAAAAGGGGTGTGTAGAGCGCACAAAACACTGGAGTAAACAGTCACAATTAAAATAGAATGTCTTAGAATGTGGGAAAATAATGTCTCTAGTAATTTATAAATTGTTAATAGTTCATCAGAGTATTCCAAGGTCAGAGGTCAAGCGCTGCAGGGGGAGCGCGGCTTCAATTAAGCAGCAACAGGATGCAGCTGAGTATTGTTTACAACTGTTTGGTATCAATGTTTATGCAGTTCTTTATCAGAGTTCTTGTATTGTTCTTCTCAAACACAGTCACTGTCTTAAGGCCCGGTCCCACTGGCATTTAGGAAGATTTGAGTATGGATTGTGCACAAAATTGGCTCATATTCACCAAACATCCGCAATATCCATGAAACATGCTTGTATGAGTCGGTCGACACCCGCACACGTCCGCATTTATCTGCAGAAGCACGTTTTTCCGTTGCCAGGATGTTTGAGCTGCACAAAATTTTTTGTTGCGGATGACATCGCCTTACATACTCAATACATACTGACGCTATGCGCTGTATATCCGCCGTTAGCCGCTGATATCCACAACTGACGGGGATTTGCAGCTTGGCAGTGGACTGGGACAGTGCATAAAATGGATATACTGCATGCCTATCATGTCCACATCACAAAGTAAAATAAATTGTAGCGAATGCATACAGATTGGCCACGGATTAAGCATTTGGATTACGTCTGCTTTGCGGACAATCTGTGAATGCATAACAAACACGTCATGTAAACCCAAAGTACTATATGAGGCAGAAAGCGACATACCTGCCAGTCAGTGCCAGTCCAACTGTGGAGATCCCCAAAGACGTAATAGCTGCTGCGATCCAACAACATACTGTAAATCCCCAGCTACAGAGACGTTAGCCGTGGACATCCTGTTGTGTGGGCCGCCAGAAGAGGAGGTACTGCTGGCCCACCACCAGAGGGCGCCCTGCCTGAAGTGCGGGCTTCAGGCACGAGAGGGCGCAGCCGCCTCACAGGAGCAGCCAGGGTGACAGCTGTCATGCATCACCTGCAACAGCTGTTACCCATCATCTGATCAACAGGGGAATATCAGCAGGACGACGCCTCCACCTCTTTGCCGAGATATCGTTCTACCTGGAAGGTAACGTACCTCAGCTGAGTGTTTTGACAGTATTTTTTGTGACTTGTGCGTTGTTAGTGTGGACTACTTTTCCAACGAGAGGTGGAGGTAGCATTCCTGCTATACGGATTCCTGGGTGCAAACGCGCCCTCATTTAATTGCTTTTTGTTACTCGCCAGCAGTACCAGGTCCGACACGCGGAGGCAGTGGCCACCTGGGAGTTCGGGACTTGGCGGTTCCAGTATTCCTGGGGTCTGGTGGCGGAGGAAATCGTGTGGTTCCGGTTCTGCTTTGGACAGGCGTCTCCTATCTTCGAGCCTGCCCACACGACATCTTTGTGAATTGACTTTTGTCCATTGTTGTAATCTGTTGTATTTGTTGTGCACATTCACAACAGTAAAGTGTTGTTATTTGACCTACTCCATTGTCCGTTCATTTGCGCCCCCTGTTGTGGGTCCGTGTACCTACACTTTCCCAACAGGATATCTCGGCCAACGTCATGGATCCCGAGGGGCGTCAACCGGCTGTTGAACGGCCAATGGAAGAACAGGGCGCACAGGCATCCGCAGGAGGAATGATCGGTGAGTTGCAGCGGATCCTCACCACTTTCACGGCTCGGTTGGATTTAATGATCGAGCAGAACGTCCTCCTTAACCGCAGGGTGGAGGCTCTCGCCGCGCAGGTGGAAGCGCGCCCTCAGGGCGCTGCTGCGGCTCTCCCTCCTGTCGACCCTGTGCGTAACAGTGACGTTCCACAGGTCATTCAACGACCCCTCCCACCTTCCCCTGAAGCATACATAAGCCCTCCAGAGCCGTACGGGGGTTGTGTGGAGACATGCGCGGACTTTCTTATGCAGTGTTCGCTCGTCTTCGCACAACGTCCCGTCATGTACGCGACTGATGCTAGTAAGATAGCTTATGTAATTAATCTGCTTCGCGGCAAGGCACGCGCTTGGGCTACAGCGCTTTGGGAGCAAAATTCACGGCTCCTTCTGACATATGATGGGTTTGTGAGGGAGTTCAGAACAGTGTTCGATCACCCAAATAGAGGAGAGACCGCTTCAGCCGTGCTGCTGTCAATGAGAAAGGGGCGCCGGAGCGCAGCTGCTTATGCAGTCGACTTCCGCATCGCGGCTGCGAGGTCCGGCTGGAATAACACTGCCCTCCGCGCCGCCTTCGTAAACGGACTGTCGTTGGTCCTGAAGGAGCTCCTGGTGGCCAAGGACGAACCGCGGGATTTAGACGGGCTTATTGATCTCGTTATACGATTAGACAATCGGTTAGAGGAACGCCGTCGGGAGCGAGGTGAAGGACGTGACCGGATACGCGCCGCCCCTCTCCCTTCCGGGTTCGAAAAGGGGCCGCCTTCCCCACGCTCCACAGCCGCAGCGCTTTGTGGGGCAACAGCTCCCCCTGTTGACGTTGTTAGGGAAACGAACAGGGCCAAAATGGGGAGGCTGATCCGTGGAGAGTGTGTTCTCTGCAGCTCAACAGAGCACACACAGAGAGACTGCCCCAAATGGCCAAAACGTCAACACTCGCCCTTAGAGACTGGGCTAAGGGGGGGTCAAGACATTCAAGTGAGACACACACAAATTGCCACACGACTCCCAGTCACAATCCTGAGCGGGGATTTAACCCTTCAAGCCCGAGCACTGGTGGACACGGGGTCAGAAGGGAATCTGCTAGACAGCAGATGGGCAAAGGAGGTAGGGCTCCCTCTGGTGGCGCTTCCTATGCCATTGCAGGTGCGGGCACTAGATGGCACCCTCCTCCCTTTACTCACACACAAGACACAACCAGTAACTCTGGTGGTGTCTGGAAACCACCGGGAGGAGATTGAGTTTTTTGTAACTCCTTCTAACTCCCGCGTGATTTTGGGCATCCCATGGATGTTAAAGCACAATCCCCGGATCGATTGGCCGTCTGGGGTGGTGGTTCAGTGGAGCGAAACCTGCCATTGGGTGTGTTTAGGATCCTCGGTTCCTCCCGGTTCCCAGGCTACGGAGGAGGTCAAAGTCCCTCCCAATCTGACGGCAGTGCCGGTTGAGTACCACGATCTTGCTGACGTCTTCAGCAAGGATCTGGCACTCACCCTTCCCCCGCACCGTCCGTACGACTGTGCCATTGATTTGGTTCCAGGCGCTGAGTTCCCGTCCAGCAGGCTGTACAACCTCTCACGACCTGAGTGCGAATCAATGGAGACCTACATCCGGGACTCATTAGCTGCCGGGCTGATCCGGAACTCCACCTCCCCGATGGGGGCAGGTTTCTTTTTTGTGGGCAAGAAAGATGGCGGACTTCGTCCATGTATTGATTACAGGGGGCTGAATGAGATTACAGTTCGCAACCGATACCCGTTGCCATTATTAGATTCCGTGTTCACCCCCCTGCATGGAGCCAAAATCTTTACTAAGCTGGATCTTAGAAATGCGTATCACCTGGTTCGGATCCGGAAGGGAGACGAATGGAAGACGGCATTCAACACCCCATTAGGTCACTTTGAGTACCTGGTCATGCCATTCGGCCTCACAAACGCCCCCGCGACGTTCCAAGCATTAGTTAATGATGTCTTGCGGGATTTCCTGCACCGATTCGTCTTCGTATATCTAGACGATATACTCATCTTTTCCCCGGATCCTGAGACTCATGTCCGGCATGTACGTCAGGTCCTGCAGCGGTTGTTGGAGAACCGGCTGTTTGTGAAGGGCGAGAAGTGTGAGTTTCACCGCACATCTTTGTCCTTCCTGGGGTTTATCATCTCCCCCAACTCCGTCGCTCCTGATCCGGCTAAGGTTGCGGCGGTGAGAGACTGGCCCCAACCCACTAGCCGTAGGAAGCTGCAACAGTTCCTCGGCTTTGCAAATTTCTACAGGAGGTTCATTAAGGGCTACAGTCAGGTAGTTAGCCCCCTGACAGCCCTGACCTCACCAAAAGTCCCCTTCACCTGGTCGGATCGTTGTGATGCCGCGTTCAAGGAGTTGAATCGGCGCTTCTCGTCTGCACCCATTCTGGTGCAGCCCGATCCTAGTCGCCAGTTAGTGGTTGAAGTGGACGCCTCGGACTCAGGGATAGGAGCTGTGCTTTCCCAGAGCGGGAAGACCGATAAGGTCCTTCACCCATGTGCCTATTTTTCCCGCAGGTTGACCCCGGCCGAACGGAAGTATGACGTCAGCAATCGAGAACTCCTTGCGGTGAAAGAGGCTCTTGAAGAGTGGAGACATCTGTTGGAGGGAACGTGCGTGCCATTCACGGTTTTCACTGACCACCGGAACCTGGAGTATATCAGGACCGCCAAGCGGCTGAACCCCAGGCAAGCCCGCTGGTCACTGTTCTTTGGCCGTTTTGACTTCCGGATCACCTACCGTCCCGGGACCAAAAACCAGAAATCGGATGCCTTGTCCCGGGTACATGAAGATGAAGTCAAAGCGGAGTTGTCGGATCCACCGGAACCCATCATCCCGGAGTCCACTATCGTGGCCACCCTCACCTGGGACGTAGAGAGAACCGTCCGGGAGGCCCTGGCACGAAGCCCGGACCCCGGAACTGGGCCGAAGAACAAACTATACGTCCCACCAGAAGCTAGGGCTGCAGTCCTGGACTTCTGTCACGGCTCCAAGCTCTCCTGTCACCCAGGGGTGCGAAGAACCGTGGCAGTTGTCCGGCAGCGCTTCTGGTGGGCGTCCCTAGAGGCCGACGTCCGGGATTATATCCAGGCCTGCACCACCTGCGCCAGGGGCAAGGCTGACCATCGCAGGGCACCAGGCCTACTCCAGCCGCTGCCTGTGCCTCATCGCCCCTGGTCCCACATCGGCCTGGATTTTGTCACGGGCCTCCCGCCGTCCCAGGGCATCACCACCATCCTCACGATAGTGGACCGGTTCTCCAAGGCGGCCCACTTCGTGGCCCTCCCGAAGCTCCCAACAGCCCAGGAGACAGCGGACCTCCTGGTCCACCACGTCGTCCGGCTGCATGGGATTCCAACAGACATTGTCTCCGATCACGGTCCCCAGTTCTCCTCGCAAGTCTGGAGGAGCTTCTGCCGGGAACTGGGGGCCACGGTGAGTCTCTCGTCCGGGTACCACCCTCAGACCAACGGGCAAGCAGAACGGGTAAACCAGGAGGTGGAACAGGCTTTGCGCTGCATGACTGCCGCGCACCCGGCGGCCTGGAGTACCCATTTGGCCTGGATCGAGTATGCTCATAACAGCCAGGTGTCTTCAGCCACCGGCCTCTCCCCTTTTGAGGTATGTCTGGGGTATCAGCCCCCGTTGTTTCCGGTGGTTGAGGGAGAGGTCGGTGTGCCCTCGGTCCAGGCCCACCTACGGAAGTGCCGTCGGGTGTGGCGTGCCGCCCGTTCTGCTTTGCTAAAGGCCCGGACGAGGGCAAAAGCCCATGCAGACCGTCGGCGGGCCCCGGCCCCTGCGTATCGGCCAGGGCAGGAGGTGTGGTTATCCACAAAGGACATTCCCCTCAAGGTGGACTCCCCCAAGCTACAGGACCGTTACATCGGCCCATTTAAGATCCTTAAGGTCATCAGTCCAGCCGCGGTGAGGCTTCATCTTCCGGCCTCACTGCGGATCCATCCTGTGTTTCACGTGTCCCGGATAAAACCACATCACACCTCACCCCTCTGTACTCCGGGTCCGGCACCGCCTCCTGCCCGGATCATCGATGGCGAGCCGGCTTGGACTGTACGCCGGCTTTTGGATGTCCGTAGGATGGGCCGGGGCTTCCAGTATTTGGTGGACTGGGAGGGGTACGGCCCCGAAGAACGCTCCTGGGTGAAGAGGAGCTTCATCCTGGACCCGGCTCTCCTGGCCGATTTCTACCGCCGCCACCCGGACAAGCCTGGTCGGGCGCCAGGAGGCGCCCGTTGAGGGGGGGGTCCTGTTGTGTGGGCCGCCAGAAGAGGAGGTACTGCTGGCCCACCACCAGAGGGCGCCCTGCCTGAAGTGCGGGCTTCAGGCACGAGAGGGCGCAGCCGCCTCACAGGAGCAGCCAGGGTGACAGCTGTCACGCATCACCTGCAACAGCTGTTACCCATCATCTGATCAACAGGGGAGTATCAGCAGGACGACGCCTCCACCTCTTTGCCGAGATATCGTTCTACCTGGAAGGTAACGTACCTCAGCTGACTGTTTTGACAGTATTTTTTGTGACTTGTGCGTTGTTAGTGTGGACTACTTTTCCAACGAGAGGTGGAGGTAGCATTCCTGCTATACGGATTCCTGGGTGCAAACGCGCCCTCATTTAATTGCTTTTTGTTCCTCGCCAGCAGTACCAGGTCCGACACGCGGAGGCAGTGGCCACCTGGGAGTTCGGGACTTGGCGGTTCCAGTATTCCCGGGGTCTGGTGGCGGAGGAAATCGTGTGGTTCCGGTTCTGCTTTGGACAGGCGTCTCCTATCTTCGAGCCTGCCCACACGACATCTTTGTGAATTGACTTTTGTCCATTGTTGTAATCTGTTGTATTTGTTGTGCACATTCACAACAGTAAAGTGTTGTTATTTGACCTACTCCATTGTCCATTCATTTGCGCCCCCTGTTGTGGGTCCGTGTACCTACACTTTCCCAACACATCCGTTCTCTGTCAGGAGTTTTATTTAACACCAACAAAAGAAAGAGTTGCTGTTTAGCCACAACTCATGCTGAAATCTCTCTTTTTGAAAAAAAATAAACACTGTCTCACAACCCTGAGCAGCCCCCCCACCCCACCCCGCTCCCTAAACTCATGAACAGTTAACCCTCACATGACAACATGAACATCAACTCTGTGATCAACTTGTCTGAATCCAGCTATTGCTCCAGAGGCTGTGGTGTTGGTGTGAATAGTGATGCTGAAAGGCGCTTCTTTTATAACCACAATGCAGATGCCGCGCACGTGCAACACATGTGCGGTGCATTAGCAATACATCCGTAATACTGCCGTGATAATCACAATGCGTCTGATCCGTTTCCTCAATACATGCGTTATGCAACCATGATTCTTGTCATATATTCGCTATACATTATTAATATATCTGTAATTCATAGTGGGACATTTGTCATTTTTGGCCAATTTTGTTGCGGACGACAACAAATGCCCGTAATTTGTATACTCAATTCATGTGCAGTTAATCCTCTCCCCAGTGGGATCGGGCCTTTACAGGAATCCGAAAGCAGGATCGCACAGAGACAGAGGCAGACTTAAGTGGTGGTTTAGATCCAGGCGCCCTCCAGCCAGAAGCCAACAAGTCCCCACAAAGATGTGTGGAGCAGAGAGCCAGTACCAGGGTTCAGGTCCGCACAGGGGCAGTACCAGAGTGATTCTGGAGACAAGGAGAAGTCTGTGTAAATGTAGGAATAGGAGCCAAGCCAGTACCTGAGCATAAGCTGCAGGGCGCTTCGGCGTTGGAGCACACAGCTGGAGATGCGTTGAAGGTCGCAGTGAAGCTGTCAGGAATAAATCCTCTGATCTCCATCTGGAGCGTGGTTGAGGCAAGAAGGCTGGCAAAGCAGTTTGTTAGGCAGGACACAGAGCAAACTGACATGGAAATCACAGTAGTATCTGGTAAAGGATTAACTAAATCATAGTTCTTAAACAGTCTCTCAGGTAATCAATCATAACTCATAGCGGGTCTGCAGATCAACATAATGGACAACAGAAAATACTACAGGCTGAAAACAGAAGGACGCCATCTGGTGGAAAAAAAAGTCACTGCACAAGGCATGGCGGGGCCAGACACAACAAAAACACCTGAACTGAGCTAATACATATACTTAATTTATGCACATTTTTGTACCCTTATGAATTTGGCATAAAGTAAGCATTTCATTAGATTTTCATATTTCATTCATATTTTAATTTAGTATCAACTTGTTTATTTCATTATCAATTATGTATTTCCTAAGGTGTTAAAGCCCCGTCACACATACAACCCCTGGCAAAAATTATGGAATCACCGGCCTCGGAGGATGTTCATTCAGTTGTTTAATTTTGTAGAAAAAAAGCAGATCACAGACATGACACAAAACTAAAGTCATTTCAAATGGCAACTTTCTGGCTTTAAGAAACACTATAAGAAATCAGGAAAAAAATTGTGGCAGTCAGTAACGGTTACTTTTTTAGACCAAGCAGAGGGAAAAAAATATGGAATCACTCAATTCTGAGGAATAAATTATGGAATCACCCTGTAAATTTTCATCCCCAAAACTAACACCTGCATCAAATCAGATCTGCTCGTTAGTCTGCATCTAAAAAGGAGTGATCACACCTTGGAGAGCTGTTGCACCAAGTGGACTGACATGAATCATGGCTCCAACACGAGACATGTCAATTGAAACAAAGGAGAGGATTATCAAACTGTTAAAAGAGGGTAAATCATCACGCAATGTTGCAAAAGATGTTGGTTGTTCATAGTCAGCTGTGTCTAAACTCTGGACCAAATACAAACAACATGGGAAGGTTGTTAAAGGCAAACATACTGGTAGACCAAGGAAGACATCAAAGCGTCAAGACAGAAAACTTAAAGCAATATGTCAAAAATCGAAAATGCACAACAAAACAAATGAGGAACGAATGGGAGGACACTGGAGTCAACGTCTGTCACCGAACTGTAAGAAACCGCCTAAAGGAAATGGGATTTACATACAGAAAAGCTAAACGAAAGCCATCATTAACACCTAAACAGAAAAAAACAAGGTTACAATGGGCTAAGGAAAAGCAATCGTGGACTGTGGATGACTGGATGAAAGTCATATTCAGTGATGAATCTCAAATCTGCATTGGGCAAGGTGATGATGCTGGAACTTTTGTTTGGTGCCATTCCAATGAGATTTATAATGATGACTGCCTGAAGAGAACATGTAAATTTCCACAGTCATTGATGATATGGGGCTGCATGTCAGGTAAAGGCACTGGGGAGATGGCTGTCATTACATCATCAATAAATGCACATGTTTACATTGATATTTTGGACACTTTTCTTATCCCATCAATTGAAAGGATGTTTGGGGATGATGAAATCATTTTTCAAGATGATAATGCATCTTGCCATAGAGCAAAGACTGTGAAAACATTCTTTGCAAAAAGACACATAGGGTCAATGTCATGGCCTGCAAATAGTCCGGAACTTAATCCAATTGAAAATCTTTGGTGGAAGTTGAAGAAAATGGTCCATGACAAGGCTCCAACCTGCAAAGCTGATCTGGCAACAGCAATCAGAGAAAGTTGGAGCCAGATTGATGAAGAGTACTGTTTGTCACTCATTAAGTCCATGCCTCAGAGACTGCAAGCTGTTATAAAAGCCAGAGGTGGTGCAACAAAATACTAGTGATGTGTTGGAGCGTTCTTTTGTTTTCATGATTCCATAATTTATTCCTCAGAATTGAGTGATTCCATATTTTTTTCCCTCTGCTTGGTCTAAAAAAGTAACAGTTACTGACTGCCACAATTTTTTTTCCTGATTTCTTATAGTGTTTCTTAAAGCCAGAAAGTTGCCATTTGAAATGACTTTAGTTTTGTGTCATGTCTGTGATCTGCTTTTTTTCTACAAAATTAAACAACTGAATGAACATCCTCCGAGGCCGGTGATTCCATAATTTTTGCCAGGGGTTGTAGAAAGAATGTGCAGGAACCAGGCCGACACAGCAAAAATGGCCATAATCAGCTGGGAGGGACGCAGTCAGGAGGGAAAGAAACGTGTGGCTTGTGAGCGGATCCTGTCCAGACCACCTCATCCACATCTGCACAATCGCATCTAAAGCGTATTTAGACAACAGTTACATTACACAGACTGCTGTCAGACGGCCATAAACGGTGCTGAAGACTGCCCGATGTCCAAACGTCTGGATGGCAAACACGGGACTGGAGTGAGAGCCAGCGCTGGACATCGGAGTACAACCAACGTATGGACCGGATTTGCGCAATATGTGTCCAAGCCGGCATCTGTGCGGTCACTCACTCACTCCCATGCAATCACGTCTTTGCTCGTCCTCTCCTTCTTAGCTCTACTGACCTCACATGCGTGTGCATGCTTAGAACACATGCTGAAATGATGAAATGGTCGCATAGTGTGTGTGTGTGTGTGTTCATAACAGCTGAATGAGCCACTACGCGTGCATGTGGGGCACAGGTGCACGTGTGTACACCGCTTGCGTGTGAGCAACTGACACCTTTTGCTGCTAAAGTTTGCTGGCAGGGCCATGCTTGCCCATGCGCATAACAGTCATTAGATGCAGCCTTTCTGGTAAATTTTAATCTTTTTTTTTTTTGCTCACTTCAGTTGCACAACGCAACTCTGTACACTGCAATGTCCAGTTGGATTATCACATGGGATTTATTTATTGCGTGGTTGTTTGCAACACACAGCAGCCAGGTGAGAGGCTTTTCACTGCAGGCTGTGGTCTCTGGCTCCTGTCTGCCCCGCGCTGTGAAACACTCCTGGATCCGTGCTGGAGGTGACATGCATATTTATTAATTTTCTCATGGGCTGGCAAAACAGTTTCACATCACACCTGCTACAGAGTTAGCTGGTGATCAAGTATGTATATTACAGCAGTGAGATCTGTTCAGCTGCGAGCCTCTGACGCATGCAATGATGCATTCATGCACGTGAGACAGCGAAGCGCACCTGCCCATGGTGTCACAGATGATGGGAACAATATTTCACATTATTTATGTCGCTCATCGGAAGAAATGAACATATATCTGTGCTGTAAGGTCTATTATCTATATAACAGCCTGTTCAGATCTGCAGCAGCGTGCACTGTGCCACGCATTGACCTGCAGTGGCACATGGTGCTTTCGGGTTATTAGAAAAAAACATTTCCTTTGCCCTCTCTGGCTGCTGGAGTCCAGTGGAGGTGGACATATGTGGAACAAGCAGGACATGCTGGCAGGCTTTGCCGTGACCAGTCTATCTTAGAGCTCAATCAGCCTTGATCATATAGTTTCAAATGCTGTTATGATGTTGATATCTGCTGCCCTCTGTTGTTCTGTTAGGTTTCTCACACTTCATTCTATCTAGCTATCCATCTCCCTCTGGTGTTCTGTTAGGTTCCCTACACATCTTTATCTTGATTCATTCCACTTGCTGGATTCTGCACCTGCCTTCTGATTAGTTTGAGTATTTCACTGGTTGTCTTCCTTCAGCTTGTGGGTCCATTGCAATTTGTTTGTTGACAGTTTCTTGACTACTGCGGCTCCTGTGTCTACTGGTTGTGAGTATTGAGTTGTTTTTGCACTCTGGAATTTAAGTCATTTCCTAAGAAGGAAGGACTTATCTCAGTTTACCCCTGGCTTTGGTTTGGAACTTCCTGGATTCAGAAAGAGACATTTTTCTGTTAACTTCTGTCTCTGGGTTGGAACTCCTCTTCTAAAAAGAAAAGACCATCCTTAGTTGCTCCTGGTCTTTGTGTTTTTTCTCACTTTATGAAGAGTGCTTTTTCAGTTTATTGTCACCCTAGTGAAGAGAAGATTCCTCAATTGTACTCACTTTCATGAAGAGAAAATTCCTCAGTGCACTATCCTCATGAGCTGGGGATTCTCAAATGGAACTCACCTTTGCAGAAGCAAAGATCCCTTCAGTTCATTCCTGCCGCGCTGTTAACCTTGTGCATCACTCATCTGTTTTGAATAAACTATTGTTCTTTATTCATCCTGGTGACCTGCTTAATGAGGTTCTCTCATCCATGACCACAGCAAACCGTAACAGAATGGACCCACCAGCGAGTTACCCCGCAGGCTGTTTTCCTAGTCTAATAGTGTTCAAAACAAATTTAACATTTGTTTTAACTCTTTTCACAGCTATCATAAGAAGAGGACAAAGAATGAATGGCTAAACAAAGCACAGACGTTTGTTACAGCACATCCATGGGCTTTGGAGTTGTTTCCTGAACTTTCTTCATTAGAAAGCTTTTTTGAGTGCCAAGGCTCACCTGACTGAGCATGTGACCCCTTGGGATTTTTCAGTTTTAATGATCTTGACAGTCACAGTCTCCTTACGGATAAGGTCGATAGCCACTCTCCCCATGAGTTACAGCTTAGCCCACACTGTGTCAGTTTGTGCTCCCAAACTGCCTTTCCTTCCATGCACTCTCCTTCTGCTCCTGGAGACAGCAATGAACCCTGCAGGCAGCTTCCCTAGCCTGAAGACAGTTAAACCCTTTTGTGAAAGGATTAGACTCTTCCAAACCCATGTTCATTGTTGTTATACACCGGAGAAAAAGCCACCATTTTTTAATCAGGCTCGGGACTATGTGAAAGAAAATTCCTGGGCTTTGGACTTATTCCCTGAACTTTTCACCTTGGAGGACATGTTATCTGGAGACAAGCTCCTGGAATGGGCTCAAGACCCAGAGGGGTTTTGTTGAACTTATGATCTAGCACACCAGAAAACATGCATAGTAGAACCGGGTTTTCAGCCCTCCTGTCACCTCGCCCAGGCCAAACAATAGTTCCATGGCTCCAGGCAAAGCCACCCTAAAATGCCTGATCAGCAGCACCTAGAATCTATTTTCACCACTCCTGGATCAATTACCCCAGAACAGTACTCTACGCTCCCTCTCTGTCTATGTCCAAGTGCTCTTGAGTGAGTTGCAGGCAACTGTCTTCATGTCAGGTGAGATTCCTTGCCAGGGTCTAGTCGCTTCTCTCCACCACACTTTTGATCATCTGCCCGCCATCTTGAACCCATCTTCACACAATCCTCCTGGCGCTCAAGCATCTGAACCGAATGTAGACAAACCTGGTTTCTCAGCTCAGCAAGCATCCCACACACTGTTCCCGCCATCAGAGGTCCCCGTTCCTCCGACGATGACACTGACCAATCCTCCATGGACTCCGCCTGCACCTGTCTCTACTTGTGGCTTGGTCACAGACAGGAAGAGGAGAAATGAGCACTGGCCTGTGTCCAGTGAAGAAGAGCACCAGCGGGCAGCTACTGCGGTTTCCTCGCCATCATCTGAACCAAGGTCAACGTGTGAGTCTGACGGACCAATGACAGATGCTCCGGCCCTGAAGACACCATTGTGAGGTCACCTGTCTCAGCCCCTGGTGACGTTGTGGCAGGGTCACCTGTCTCCACCCATCAAGACGTCACACAGGGGATCCCTGTCTCTGCCCCAGATTACGTCATAGAGGAGCCGCCGCACACTGCAGCTGTACCACCTCTCGGCTCAGGGCTGGGAGCAGGGTGACCTAAACCCTCTGCCCTTCTTACAGGTCGTAGGATGCAGCTGACTGTTTACCGGCTGAGGCAGGGCTAGAGGATCCAGTTCCTGTCAATGTCTCACAGGGGTCCGTCATCCTGGTCCCTGCCGACACTGTCACAGAACTAGTCACCACCTCAGCCATTAACATCGTAGCAGGCTGCACCGCCCTCACCTCTACTGATGTCACCAGAGCACCATCTGGGGACTCTGGGGTGGGCATGGGCAAAGTTAATCTCTTTGCCTTGTTTCACAGTGGCAGTGGAGGCAATCATACCAGTTCCAGACAGCACTGAAAGGTCTGCAATCCCGGTCTTTGGTGATGCAGTGAAAGAGCTGGTCACCTCCGTACCTGAGAGTGTAACCACAGAGTGGTCCGCCCCCACCTCTGAGGATGTCAGCACGGGGCTGCCAACCCCGGCCTTTGAAGACATCACCGCGAGCCTGGATGCCTCCGCAGCTGACAGTGACATGAAGGGGCTAGCCACCCCCACTGTGGCCATGATAGTGAAAGCACACTCTGCCCCTGCAGCTGCAGATGTTGCCGTGGACCCAGCTGTTTCCACGTCTTTTGCCATTATCCGGGGGGTCCTCCGCTCCCACACTGAGGTATGTTGGTCTTACTCTGGCCGCTTTCATGGCCGATGATGTCACCAGGGACTCTTCCGCTTCCCAAGATATTTGTGGGGTTGGGCTGGATGGCCCCACTCCCAAAGACTATGGAGTAGTGGGACTGGACAGCCCCATTCCAAACCCAGTGAACAATCTTTGTGAGTTTCACATTTGCCCTCTTGCCTCTACGAAGGACTCCAGTCAGCACGACAACCAACCATCAGTCTTCACCAGTCCAGTTAGACAGTGCCAGGGGTCATTTCAGCCCACTTTTGTTAATGTGGGTGTGTCTCATGGTGGTCAGGCTAGTTCTACAATGTTTCATAAGTCTGCTAAGTCTATTGGTGGTAGGATGGGTTTCTCTCATGATTGTCAAGCTAGCTCACCCCGGTTTTGCAGGCCCTCTGTGTCTAAGTGTGAACAGGTGGTTTTATCCCCTGGTTTTCAGCCTAGTCCGCCCCTTTTGGGCAGGCCTATCCTGCCCCAGGGTAGACCTGTTTTGTCATCCTTGTTAAGAAGGCTAAATCTGAATTTTATATATCTAAAATAACCAAAACTTTAAGAGATCCCAAGAGGTTTTGGAATGTTGTGAGATCTGCTCTGGTGCTTTGTCTCCTAGTGAGCTGCTTAATTTCCTGGTCAAAGATTCTACAAATTTGACTGATAAATGTGCCATGTTAAATCAAATTTTTTTTTATTAGTAGTTTAATTATTTTAATGAACATTTCATTAAAAGCAGGGCACTTGTTTGATTCCCTCAATTGTGATTTTTTTTAACCGTTTTAAATCATCAATCTGCTGTTGTAAGATGTCCTCGTTAATTGTTCATTTCATTTTAAATCTGTGTGTGTTTCCGGGTCTGTATGCCACTGAAGATGTTGGATTCCAAAGGAAAAAAAAAGAAAAGAATCAGCTGGTCACATGTTTGCAATCTTTTTTTTAAGTTGGCAGCAGATGTGATTGTTGAGCCATTAACTTGTATTTTTAATTTGAGCTTAAGCACAAGCTCCATAAAGTTTGGAAATCTGCTTTTGTCATCCTACTGCATAGGAAGGTAAACCTTCAAATGTGAAAAATTGCAGACCTATCTCAAAATTATGCATTTTGGTGAAAGTATTTGAAAAGTTGGTCTGTGATCAATTGAAGGACTTTTTAGAGACAAATAATATTTTAAGCCCTCTTCAGTCTGGTATTAGGAAGCAACACAGCACCGTTACTGCTATTCTAAAAGTTTTAAATGATGTGTTTGGTGCACTGGATTGTAAAACGTTTTTTGTTGCACTGTTTCTTGATCTTTTGAAGGCATTTGATACTGTGGATCACAGTCTCTTGTTAGAAACTCTTTACAAACATGGTGTCTTTACACATGCTGCCTCTTGGGTTGCTGAGTAGTTGGTAAGTAGGATGCAGTGCATTCAGATGGCTGGTGTCCTTGTCACAAGGTTCAGTTTTAGGACCTATTTTGTTCACAATTTATAATATATACATGTCGTGGACATGAACGAGCAAAGCTCTTCAGCATCTCACCATGTCATTGAGGTCCTTCAGACTTTTTTCAGTAAAATGGTTCTTGGGAGCATGACTAAAACCTTTCAGCTTCTGCTTCTTTTTTTTTAAACTTTTTTCTTTTTTACCTTTCAGCTTGACCCCCTGAGACATTCCAGAATTAGAGGACATTTGCTGTCCCCCACCTGATATTTAAAATACTTTAGTCTAAAATAAAATATATCACATAACCTGCCAATTAAACTGCCATAAAGCAAAATATAATAATTTGCTGGAAAGAAATTGTGTCTTTACATAATTAAATATACTGAACAGGTGTAAAATATCCCTAAAAATTAGGTTTTTCTCTTGTCCCCGCCTCCTGGTGACAAGCTTTTACATTATTTTTAATATCTAAAATAAGTCTTGAATTAATTGTCTTCTGTTATATTTTCATTACATGAATCTATTGTACCTGTAAAAAACAAAAAAAAATGAATAAAACATATTTTGAATACTATTTATTGTGCTATGAAGTTGTGTCCCTGAATGTGCATGCAACCCTGTTACCCATACCAGTTTTTCCTGGCTGATGAAGGGTTAAAATATTATGTCATATTACAAACAGGAAATTACATCAAACATTTTCGAAATCCATGGGTAGACCAAAAGTGAGTGCCCTCTTGCATCTTTGATATATTTTCAAACTTTTCTGGGTTAACTGAATGTGTAAAGCTAAACCACTCAACCCTGTTACTCATAGTTTAACAATAATGTTGAATAATTTCAGTTTTATTTTCTGTATTTGTAAAACTACATTGGTCCTTGACCTTGGTAAAATAGCTAAATTAAGCAGCTAGCTTTTGTTCATTACATGTTCGTTACATGCTGTATTAGCATTGATCTGCAACCCTGTTACATGCAACCCTGTTACTAAAATTATATAACATGGTTATTATCATAGTTAACAGGGTGTTTATGGTTAAATATGTTTAGTTAAATGATTAAAAATGAATTTATGTGTGTACTTTAATGTATTTATATATGAATATCTTTTATATTATTAAAATATTTACATATTTTACATATTTAAAATAAATAGCCAGAATTTACACGTTTCTTCAGTTAGAACAGCGTCATTACTGCATGGTGTGATCTAACCAAGATTTTCACCTTTGACCTCACACACACAACACACAAGGCCCAACAACAGAGGATACACTGGAAGAAATCCATTGGCACAGCCCAGATGCTTGGGGGAAATGGTGTGCACTGGTGTATGATGACTTTATATACCCAGGAAACATTCAGGAGGTCAGTGAGACCCATTGCCAATTAAAATGCATATGCAGGGTGGGAAGAAACCATTATCTCTGGCCATCGAGGGAAGATGTTCATTGGTATCCCTTTGTGGATGTGCTATGCCTTATTCCTCCACCTCGAGATGTAACCTCACACCACAGGGCCATTGTTAAGGAGGTATGGGATGCTTTGGCCAGTTGTGAAAATGAAATATGAACAAGAAGCTCTTTTAGTTGCTAAGATACTTTTTAAAATATTCATCATCTTTCAGTCATTTAGATGGTAATCAGTTCATTCATTCTTGATGACATGTTGTCATTTTGCTTATTAGCTATATATTTCAGATAAGATTCAGGTCATGCTGATGCTATTTTTATCACTTTTATCCAGTCTGATTTATGCCACTGAAAATATTTTTTAAAACGCATAAACAAACAACTTTGTGGTAATGGTTACATTAGATTTATACCACTCAAATAAGTTCTGGTAAAATGCAGTTTTGGATCAACTTTGTAAGACATTGATGTATTTACAGTAAGAGTATTTTGACAAAGTTAATTCATTCTTCTGGCATGGAGCCTATGTTTGTGCATGATATTTGAGCACACTGTTTGGGGTTATGTTCATTGTTGATATATTTCATACATATTCATTTTAATTATTTTGTAACGAAAATTAAAATATCTTCCATCAAAAAAACAACAAAAAAACAAAAAACAAATCTGTGTAACTGGGTGTTTAACATGTCATATTTATCTAAAGTTTGTCTGAGCAATAATGTTGCAACTCAATTTGCAACCCTGTTACAAAAACATTTTTATTAAAGTAATGGTAAATAATTGTACATAATTTTGTCATAACACAAAGATTAAATCTATTGTCCTTAGAACAGCTCTAATGATTATATGCACAATGAATTTGAGCATATATTTGAGAATAGACACTGGGAATATTCAACAAACCATATGTCACTGTTGGAATATCAGATAATTTAGACATTAATAGTTAATCGAATTAACATATATAATGTACGAGGTCTGTTTATTTTTTTCAAAAACCATATGGATTTGAATCACGTGCTATTGCATCAGCCAAGCTTGAACCTTCGTGCACATGCGTGAGTTTTTTCACACCCATCATTCACCTGTGAGCAGGCTTTGTGTGAGCAGTGGTCCACCCCCTCGTCGTTTTTTTTTTTATTGCGAATAAATGTCTGAACGATTTGGAACTTTGCTGCATCAATTTTTTTCCAGAAACTGTGAGAGACCTCCAGGTGGACACTGTTCGGAAAATTAATATGGCTTTCAGGGACGATTTTATGGGGATTATACAGATTAAGGAGTGTTACTGCCGCTTTAAGGAAGGCCCACAACTGTTGAGAGCGCGGCGCGCTCCCAGCGCCGATCGACATGCTCAGACCCCACTGAAACAACCAGATCATTTCCAACATGAAGGCTTTGTTGATCCGGGACCTCGTCTGACTTTCACAGAAAGGCAGGAGACGTGGACATCAGCACTTTTTCGGCACATTCCACTGTTACAGGAGGTTTTGTCATATCAAGATGCTGATTAGACACCATGATTAGTGCACAGGTGTGCCTTAGACTGTCCACAATAAAAGGCCACTCTGAAAGGTGCAGTTTTATCACACAGCACAATGCCACAGATGTCGCAAGATTTGAGTGAGCGTGCAGTTGGCATGCTGACAGCAGGAATGTCAACCAGAGCTGTTGCTCGTGTATTGAATGTTCATTTCTCTACCATAAGCCATCTCCAAAGGCGTTTCAGAGAATTTGGCAGTACATCCAACCAGCCTCACAACCGCAGACCACGTGTAACCACACCAGCCCAGGACCTCCACATCCAGCATGTTCACCTCCAAGATCGTCTGAGACCAGCCACTCGGACAGCTGCTGAAACAGTCGGTTTGCATAACCAAAGAATTTCTGCACAAACTGTCAGAAACCATCTCAGGGAAGCTCATCTGCATGCTCGTCGTCCTCATCGGGGTCTCGACCTGACTCCAGTTCGTCGTCGTAACCGACTTGAGTGGGCAAATGCTCACATTCGCTGGCGTTTGGCACGTTGGAGAGGTGTTCTCTTCACGGATTGAATCCCGGTTCACACTGTTCAGGGCAGATGGCAGACAGCATGTGTGGCGTCGTGTGGGTGAGCGGTTTTCTGATGTCAATGTTGTGGATCGAGTGGCCCATGGTGGCGGTGGGGTTATGGTATGGGCAGGCGTCTGTTATGGATGAAGAACACAGGTGCATTTTATTGATGGCATTTTGAATGCACAGAGATACAGTGATGAGATCCTGATGCCCATTGTTGTGCCATCCAAGAACATCACCTCATGTTGCAGCAGGATAATGCACGGCCCCGTGTTGCAAGGATCTGTACCCAATTCTTGGAAGCTGAAAATGTCCCAGTTCTTGCATGGCCAGCATACTCACCGGACATGTCACCCATTGAGCATGTTTGGGATGCTCTGGACCGGCGTATATGACAGCGTGTACCAGTTCCTGCCAATATCCAGCAACTTCACACAGCCATTGAAGAGGAGTGGACCAACATTCCACAGGCCACAATTGACAACCTGATCAACTCTATGCGAAGGAGATGTGTTGCACTGCATGAGGCAATCCTTCACTCCAATCCACTCGATCCACAACATTGACATCAGAAAACCGCTCACCCACACGACGCCACACACGCTGTCTGCCATCTGCCCTGAACAGTGTGAACCGGGATTCATCCGTGAAGAGAACACCTCTCCAACGTGCCAAACGCCAGCGAATGTGAGCATTTGCCCACTGAAGTCGGTTACGACGACGAACTGGAGTCAGGTCGAGACCCCAATGAGGACGACGAGCATGCAGATGAGCTTCCCTGAGATGGTTTCTGACAGTTTGTGCAGAAATTCTTTGGTTATGCAAACCGATTGTTTCAGCAGCTGTCCGAGTGGCTGGTCTCAGACGATCTTGGAGGTGAACATGCTGGATGTGGAAGTCCTGGGCTGGTGTGGTTACACGTGGTCTGTGGTTGTGAGGCTGGTTGGATGTACTGCCAAATTCTCTGAAACGCCTCTGGAGACGGCTTATGGTAGAGAAATGAACATTCAATACACGAGCAACAGCTCTGGTTGACATTCCTGCTGTCAGCATGTCAATTGCACGCTTCCTCAAATCTTGCGACATCTGTGGCATTGTGCTGTGTGATAAAACTGCACCTTTCAGAGTGGCCTTTTATTGTGGGCAGTCTAAGGCACACCTGTGCACTAATCATGGTGTCTAATCAGCATCTTGATATGGCACACCTGTGAGGTGGGATGGATTATCTCAGCAAAGGAGAAGTGCTCACTATCACAGATTTAGACTGGTTTGTGAACAATATTTGAGGGAAATGGTGATATTGTGTATGTGGAAAAAGTTTTAGATCTTTGAGTTCATCTCATACAAAATGGGAGCAAACCCAAAAGTGTTGCGTTTATATTTTTGTTGAGTGTATATAAAAAAAAAAAACACAGCATATAAAAACACCGCATTTTATTGAATCCCTCTTATCAAACGGGCAATACAAATATAATCTGTCTGTTCCTCTGTAGATGGCCCATGGTCACAGATGTACAGTCATGAAATGACATGAATGAGAACAGGGTGCTCTTATGTCCACATCTGCTGGCGGCGTGTCCAGCCGGCCCCGCACGCATGACCTGCCCCACACACGTGTCTTGTGGATGGTGCACTGTAGGACAAGAACAGAGCTCATGTGGGTGGCATGACATTCAGATCACCTACTGCGTTTCATGATCTGATGGTCTGGATCACCTGGGGCAGCCTGTCAATGTGTGTGGCACGCACGCGCTCGCTGCAACCCATTGCAATAGCGATATATGTTTTTATGTATGTCCACGTGATGACAGCAAGCAGACACACAGGCGTCACAGTGGACAGTTGTTAGTTCATGTATGTCCAAACACGGTACGTGTTCCCCAGCCGTGACGTCCACATCCACAAATCTCCGCAGCTGCTCCTGTTGGCCACACCCTGTTAGTTCAGTGCACACACCAACGTATCACTGTGTCTGTTTGCAAAGCCACACTCGCGGGACACAAAATTTCACATCCAGCTTGACTGATCGTCTGCTGACTGTTGTCATGTTAACAGTGCGACTGGCCACACATTTTGTAAGTGCCAAGCGAGCGGTGTTAGATGTTCGTGCATGTCACCTGGAATTTGGCTGACACCTGCCGGGAGAGGGTTCGATGGGCTCTCACAGCGTGCACTCTGTCTTTCAGCCACTGGTGTGAGCAAATAACTGTAGCAACAGGTTTACGAGGGGTTAGAGGCAGCTACGATTTTACACGTATTGCATACGATTCCTCCTTCATGCACACTTTGACCAAATTCGCACTATCTGTGAAGAGGCCCTAAAACTTCACTATGCAAAAAAGAAGCCTTATGGTAAATTTGTCCAGAATATTTCTCTGGGGGTATCTGAGGCTCCTTTTTTTAAAAAAAAACTTTTCATGATTTTGACAAAGGCTGTTTTTAACTTGCGATGTCAACAGCCTTTTAACTGTTGACATTGTAATTTAATACAATATTTTAGAATATTTTGTAATCCATTGGACAGCTTGTTTTCATACAGTACCACAGACAAAAGTTCCTTATTTTCATTGTTCAAGTAATTTTAGAAAAATGAAAAACAAAGTAGCATTTGTCTTCCATGACACCTCTAGTGTTGTCTCATTATATTTTTGAGTGCACGGTGGATTTTTCTAACTCCAGTGTCAGCTGTTTTGTTCATTTTTATTTGTTATTTCCTCAACTAATTTATTTAATTTCTTTAAAAATTAAGCAGTCTCTCCAGGGTCAGGTGAGCACTCCACAGCCTTGATTGCCAAGCAAGCTTTTTTTTTTTTTTTTTAAGAAACAACCTCGAGTTGTAAAAAAATATTAAGTTATCTTTTAAATCACCCTGACAAAAACTTATTTTGGTCCACTAGAGCCAATCTTTTTATCCACATATGCACTAAATCTTTGGGTGTCTAATTCACAAGGGTGATTTGGTCAATGTACTGCCAGAAGGGAAAAGGAGAGATTTTTGCTTTTTTTTTTTCTGTCTGAGTCTGCCACTCTTCCAGAGTTTTCCAGACTTTGATGTGCCTCTGAATGACATTGTCTAGTCAGGTCCCGCCCATTCTTATGCTATTTCAGTCAGGTTGAAAGTTGAATGACCCATCTCTCTCACACTCTGGTATTTTTCACAAATCGGGGCTTTCAATGCATCTGTGTTCCGGGTGCACACAGCAGCTTACATGTTTACGTCCTATGGAGTGGGCTGTGACATCCATCAATGATGTGTTCAAACCCTCTGAAGCTCGGAGATTCTGTCCTCCTCGGGGAAAAATGCCTTTTTCATATTCTATATCAAATTAGTTAAGTTAGCAGCACCACACATCAGCAGAAATATCTGGTGATTTCAGCCGAGCTCTGATAGACTAAATAGTTGATCCATATTTGTCTCAGACAGAATTTTATGAGCGCACTTTTTCCAGAAGCAGGAGCTTTTTTTTTAAAATGTCTGGTCATTCCTAGCTTCCTGAATGCAGCACGTCACTGTCAGGGTTGGTGACCAGGAACTAAACAGATTTAGGACCCCAGAAGCAAATAGACTGACTCAGCTGGATGTGTGTCATAAAAAATCCAGATGATTTATTACAGCTCAAAGTGAAAACTAAAAACCATACAGACAACTTGGTGAGGGACACAGAATACAGAATACTAACAAAAATTCAATTCTATACAGAATAAATAAATAAAACACAGTACTCATAAACCAGACTGGGAAGAGATGGCAGAACTCTGTAACCCTCAGACAGTAAGACAAAGGACCCACAAAGGAAAGACAATCAGGGCGTAGTATAAGTAAGGCAGACTCGGTAAACACAAGTGAAAATAATCAAAGCCAATCAAGACAAGTGAAGAACTTAGAATGACCACAGAGGGACAGTAAACCAAGGGATCCTTTAAAGACTGAATAACACAAGAGCATAACCAATAACCAACTAAACATTTAAGAAAAACAAATATTTAACATAGAATACCAAAAGACACTAGAAAGAAACCACAATACATAAACACAGACCAAAGAAAACACAAGAGGCATAAAGCAGGACCCAAAAATAACCTGTGACAATACATGACAATAATAGCACCACAAAAGACGTGCCAAACATAATGCAGAAAAACCCAAGGAAATAACTGTGACAACATACAATAATCAAAGGAACCAAAGACACAAGATGCACAATAAAACAATCAGACACAGATAAACCAGAATCTGAGAACAACTATGAGTATTACTTCAGATCAGACAGGATGGAACTGCTGCTTAATGTGTAACGCCACCAATACAAAAGTTACACAACATTTATTAGAGCGAACTTAGTGATACTTTTTTACAAAAAGGCAAAACAAAATTCAAACTGTTCAGTTTTCAGTGAGACGAACGCTTGTGGTGTAAAGATCATCCCTTTAAGACATGAGACAAACACACTCACACCAAACAGGGCCACAGCATCACACACGGACAAGGGAGGCAGAAGCATACTCACCAATACATGACAGCTGACAAAGTCGTAGCATACAAACAGAACTCAAACATACCCTGGACTTGGGAGGGCAAATAGGAACAAACCCCACAACTGGATGACAGCATGACAGTCACATTGTGTCAAGTAGACGGTAGGACAGTGGATTTACCGATGTGATGGCCGGAATTTTTCTGTCATTGCTGAGTGCCCACCACACAAACCATTTGTTAAACAACAGCACCAGAACAGAAGGATTTAATTTTCTTAAATTATGTTATCAGCGCACCCAAAGCCCAGTTTATGTGGTTAAAACAGCCTTGTTAATGTTTCCTCCTGCTTAGAAAGACATGCAGGTAAAGGACATGTTAAATACTTTTCATACCAGCGTAACTTGCTTTAATTACTGTCATTGTTTTACCACAGGTGTGGAAGAGTGTGCATTTACCTTCCTTCATGCGTTTGGTTTGAACAATTGATAATTAACAGCACCAACAGCTTTATACCCCTTTTCCACAGAGAGCCGTTCCTTCCCGATTAGCAAATCGGGGCGAGTTTTGAAGCATCACAGTGGCTCATTGAGCCATCTTTTGTCAATCTTCCACAAACTTAGTACACTGAAAAAGCGAATGTTTGAACCAACTTTAAAAAAAAAAGTGTTACAATTTGTAAAAACCTGAATGAATTAAGTTGTTTGAACATAAGTTTGTAAGTTAGAGTTGATTTAACTTTCAGACTTAAGTTCAAAGAACTTAATTCATTCAGGTTTTTACCAATTGTAACACTTTTTTAACTTGGTTCAAACATTCTTTTTTCAGTGTATACGAGGTCTGTTAGAAAAGTATCCGACCTTCTTATTTTTTTCAAAAACCATATGGATTTGAATCACATGTGATTGCATCAGCCAAGCTTGAACCTTCGTGCGCATGCGTGAGTTTTTTTACGCCTGTCGGTTGCGTCATTCGCCTGTGAGCAGGCTTTGTGTGAGCAGTGGTCGGATTTTTATTGCAAATAAATGTCTGAATGATTTGGAGCTTTGATGCATCAATTTTTTCCAGAAACTGTGAGAGACCTCCAGGTGGTAACCATTCGGAAAATTCAAATGGCTTTGAGGGACGATTTTATGGGGATTACACAGATTAAGGAGTGCTCCAGCCGGTTTAAAGACCGCCCACAGCTGCTGAGAGTTCGACGCGCTCCGAGCGCTGATCGACACGCTCAAACCCCGCTGAAACAACCAGATCATTTCCAACGTGAAGGCTTTGTTGATCCGGGACGTCGTCTGACTTACACAAAAATGGCAGGAGACGTGGACATCAGTACTTTTTCGGCACATTCCACTGTTACAGGAGTTTTTTTCATGGAAAGAAAAGCGGAGGATTGCGCCACCGTGCCGCTCATGGCGCGGCACAAAACCACCTCCGTGTTGGTCTCACAGGACGGCTTTGAGATGGCTTTCAGACGGCTGTCGGTGGGTTTTCAGTCGTGTGACTAACCGAGAAATTGTGGATGAGCTGGACATGCCAGAACATGTCCTGTGAGGCTTCATCATGGCGTTGCTTTGCGCCATGCGGCTCCACCGCGGCGCACGGAATTCCTCCGCACGTCTGTCTCAATGTGCCGAAAAAGTGCTGATGTCCACGTCTTCCGCAATTCCTGTGCTAGTCAGAGGACATCCCGGATAAAACACAGCGTCCAGTTTGGAAATGAACAGCACATTCCACTGTTACAGGAGTTATTGTCATGGAAAGAGGAGCGGAGGAATTCCGCGTGTCACGGTGGTGCCGTCTGGTTTAGATGGAAAACTGCGATATAAGTTCAGTCCATTTACTACAGTTTATTTTTAATTTCTGGAATTGCTTTTGAGAGTTTTTCTTCATTGCTTTGTTGTTTGAGAGCCTCTGTACATGTTTTATGATTTGAGGGGAGATATTTTCAGAAAAATCATGCATGTGATTAAATGTGATCAAGTTATGAATCACACTTTGTACGGTAAAACTCGTCTAAACCATCATTGTATAAACCAGATATTTGCAATCACCAGACAAAGACCAAAGTCCCAATGCTTTCGTGTGGTTTTCCATGAAATAAACACTGCATATTATGGATTTTGTAAAACAGATTTTCACTCACACAGGACAAAATGTCTTGTCCGATCACAATGCTTTTCCATAAAAAAAAAACCCCTTGCGTATACTGGACAGAACAGTCTGGACACGCACAGTTACAAAATTAAAGTTCAGCACTGACACACTGATTCGAGGAAAGTGGGACTGGAGTCATTTCCGTGATTAAAAGCCCGGCCGCTTGTTTTTTCAAACCCTGCTCAGACACAGACCCTCAGCCTGACATGTTTTGTTTTGTTTTTCTTAAATAAAGAAATCATTTTTTGTTTGTTTTATGCAAAGAGCTGTATTTCTCATTGAAAAAATAATTTCTGGATCCCTCTTGATCAAAATCTGATGCCAAATTTGATGGGTTTATTCCTGGTAGTTTTAAAATAATCCTGCCAACAGAAGGAGACCAACAGGTGAAAACATAATCTCTGTGTCAGAGGGAACCAAAGGGAGCTTTGTCTTTCAGGGTGATGACAGCTGCTTTTGTTCCTTGCAGCAGATGCTGTGTGAAAATATGCTTCTCACTGTGACGTGTGGCATTTCTAATATACAAAGACGTGCATCATTATTTTAATCTCAGAACTGCTGAAATTGCAGTTAAAGCATCACCTGGAGTTTGGGGAATGTTTGAAGAGAACACATTGACATTTGCCAAAAAGAGATGCTTCAGCACATTCCCATTTTATCCCATTCTTCCCACTGGATCCTTCTTGGTCTGCAGAGTTTTTCCCTGATTGCTCACAGCTTCCTGCAGGCCTCCACCACCATCTAGTGGCCAATGCGTGAGTGGAAAATGGTGCGTTGATGTGCATCTTCAGGTGAGCACCAGTAGTAAAAGTACAGCTTTGGTAATTTAGTCATTTTATAACAGCATCATGTACTTCTATGTTAAATATACCTGAGCTGCATGAAATCCTACTTTGTTTTTTATTTACATCTGTGATATACTGTGTCCACAAGTAAAAATTGTGAGTTTTATAAATGTGGTAAAATCTGCAGCACATGAAATTGTAATGTTAGATGTTAAGCCAAAGTTGTGCACATTGTAGTCCATCTTCAAACAATTGCACTTTCACTCAGGTACACTCATGTCAATAACATTTGTTGTCACATAATTACATAATGTAATGGAAGTCAGATACTTTCAGCACCATGGTTGTCTTTTCCTGTAATCTCGTGTATTCTGTCAGATCGTTCCATAACCCTGTGATGTTCTCCACACACGTCAAGGAAAAGTGGTTACAAAATGACATAGGAACGTTTTTTTTTTTTTTTTGGAGTCCAGTTCAGCCAAGGTCATCTGAAACTTTAAATTAAATGCCTCAGAAAAAAAATGAAGAACACTACTACAGTAATATCATGTGGACAAATGAATGAAAAGTCAATGATTCAACACCCCCGGTTGAAAATGGCTATTTTAATTCTGAGGGGGTGTCACTATTTTTATTTCATTAACACTTATAATATTATGGGGACTACTGCGCTTGAGTAGATTTTTATATGGTAATAAAATAACTAATTTACACCAACAATGTTCCCTGAGGTTAGAAAATCAAACATAGGATTAAAGGGAAACTCCAGGGCCTTCAATTATTAAACTAAACTGTTTGCAGAAAAGATTCTAAATACTCCTGTACAAACAAAATTTAGTAGGTGTGTAAGTACAAAAAAAAAAAAAAAAAAAATCTGTATTCATCAAACAGCTGCATGCCGGTCGGACCCACATCAGTATCAGCTGTTGATAATTCCGGCATGTTCTAAGCCACCTGCTTCTGCACGTTCATGGTCATTTACATTCTGAAAGGTTGTCAATTAACCATATAGGAACAAAACATCCATTAGTTACATGTGTTCTGCACTAGAATAATGGAACAAGAAAAGAAATTTGTGAAACAGAGAGAAAGGTTCTTGTGTGACGACACAACAGTGACATGATAAAAACACATGTAGCGAGTGAACAACCATTCACTTATGGTGTTATGTTGTTGCTTAATTTTGACATCAAAATCCCTGAACAAGCCTTAAAAGTATAGAGCCACTGAGCTTTTTAAGATTTAAGGCATAAAAATATTTTTCACTGACACCATTATAATGTTATTTATTAGCCTTTAAGTGGGGAATTCATAATATGACATTACCAATACGATCAAAATTTGCTTTGTCTCAAAAACAAAAAGTAATAAAAAGTTCCCCTGTAGGGTAAAATCTCAAAAGAACAGACGACCTTGAACTACTTACAGGAGCGACAATAGAAACCACTACAGTCTGACTGTGATATCATAGATCATGTGGGGGCTTTCCCAGACATGCGCAACGAATTATGGGAAGCACACAGTGGCAGCCAGTCAGAGAGGTACAGCAATGTATGCTGGCTCGCCTCTCTCTGGCTCCTCCTCCAACATTGTGGAAAATAGATAAATAGAATATTGGTAGTTCTGTGTCCAAACTTTAAAGCTGGAAGGTTTATCAAATCAAATCAATTTTATTTATATAGCGCCAAATCACAACAAACAGTTGCCCCAAGGCACTTTATATTGTAAGGCAAAAGCCATACAATAATTACAGAAAAACTCCAATGGTCAAAACGACCCCCTATGAGCAAGCACTTGGCGACAGTGGGAAGGAAAAACTCCCTTTTAACAGGAAGAAACCTCCAGCAGAACCAGGCTCAGGGAGGGGCAGTCTTCTCTGGGACTGGTTGGGGCTGAGGGGAGAGAATCATGAAAAAGACATGCTGTGGAAGAGAGCAGAGATCAATCACTAATGATTAAATGCAGAGTGGTGCATACGCAAAAAGAGAAAGAAACACTCAGTGCATCATGGGAACCCCCCAGCAGTCTAAGTCTATAGCAGCATAACTAAGGGATGGTTCAGGATCACCTGATCCAACCCTAACTATAAGCTTTAGCAAAAAGGAAAGTTTTAAGCCTAATCTTAAAAGTAGAGAGGGTGTCTGTCTCCCTAATCCGAACTGGGAGCTGGTTCCACAGGAGAGGAGCCTGAAAGCTGAAGGCTCTGCCTCCCATTCTACTCTTACAAAGGAACTACAAGTAAGCCTGCAGTCTGAGAGCGAAGCGCTCTATTGGGTTGATATGGTACTATGAGGTCCCTAAGATAAGATGGGACCTGATTATTCAAAACCTTATAAGTAAGAAGAAGAATTTTAAATTCTATTCTGGAAGTAACAGGGAGCCAATGAAGAGAAGCCAATATGGGTGAGATATGCTCTCTCCTTCTAGTCCCCGTTAGTACTCTAGCTGCAGCATTCTGAATTAACTGAAGGCTTTTCAGGGAACTTTTAGGACAACCTGATAATAATGAATTACAATAGTCCAGCCTAGAAGAAATAAATGCATGAATTAGCTTTTCAGCATCACTCTGAGACAAGACCTTTCTAATTTTAGAGATATTCCGCAAATGCAAAAAAGCAGTCCTACATATTTGCTTAATATGCGCATTGAAGGACATATCCTGATCAAAAATGACTCCAAAATTTCTCACAGTATTACTGGAGGTCAGGGTAATGCCATCCAGAGTAAGGATCTGGTTAGACACCATGTTTCTAAGATTTGTGGGGCCATGTACAATAACTTCAGTTGTATCTGAATTTAAAAGCAGGAAATTAGAGGTCATCCATGTCTTTATGTCTGTAAGACATTCCTGCAGTTTAACTAATTGGTGTGTGTCCTCTGGCGTCATGGATAGATAAAGCTGGGTATCATCTGCGTAACAATGAAAATTTAAGCAATGCTTTCTACGTATTATTAGACTCAGTTGGCTTCGCTCAAAATGTAAATGAGCCCACCCACCACTTTAGCCACACTTTAGATCTTGTTCTGACATATGGCATAGAAATTGAAGACTTAACAGTATTCCCTGAAAACCCCTTTTTGTCTGATCATTTCTTAATAACATTTACATTTACTTTAATGGACTACCCAGCAGTGGGGAATAAGTTTCATTACAGTAGAAGTCTTTCTGAAAGCACTGTAACTAGGTTTAAGGATATGATTCCTTCTTTGTTATGTTCTTCAATGCCATATACCAACACAGTGCAGAGTAGCTACCTAAACTCTGAGTGAGATAGATTATCTCGTCAATAGCTTTACAGCCTCATTGAGCACAACTTTGGATGCTGTAGCTCCTCTGAAAAAGAGAGCCTTAAATCAGAAGTGCCTGACTCCATGGTATAACTCACAAACTCGCAGCTTAAAGTAGATATGACACCTAAAAAATTAGGGTAAACAGATATAAATATCAAAATATACATACAATATAGTAAGTTGAAAGTGGTTTTAATTATTATCACTGAGAAATAAAGTTTGTACAGTTTCTCAAAAGTGTGTTTCTTGGAAACCGCACTGGTAGCGTTCCATCAGTGGTCACGTGATGCCGTGACATCACAGCGTGTAGAGTCCCGTCTTTGTCTGTTAGATTAATGACAGGAACAGATAGACCTCAGCACGGACAGTGACGAGATCAAGAACTTTTCTGACTCCTCTTCAAGTGTGGATTATTTTCGACTCAGATCCTGAGGATGTCGCAGCAGTGATTAGACCCTACAGATTGGAGCCGTATCTTTTGGATGAACATTCAAACCAGGAGCATTATGGCAGCGAAAATAATGCCGGCGGTGCTTATGGCGGAGCCGAAGCAGATGCAAGAGATGTGCCAATTCCGATGGATTTTGAAAGGCTGCAGATTATGGAATGGTAAGGAAGGCTTTGATTTTTGTTGCTGCTGTTTATAACACTCTAATTACTGTATAGCATTTTCGATTCGAGCGTCTGTTTACTGCCTTTGTTATTTTTACGGAGCCGCGACAGTGTAGCTATTACTTGCGGACCACCGTCATTACCTTCGGGTTTTTGCCGTGTTCGAGTGCCTGGCACTGCATTCATCCATGTTTAGTTACGTTATTTTCACGAAAGAATAGGAAATAAACAGCGAAAGTTTTGAAAAAAGACCGCCGAAAACAGTGAACATGCCACCGCCGTGTTTATTACGTAAGTTCCTTGGCCATTTCAAGATTATTGTGAACACATTATTTGGGGTTGACATTTTATGTGTTCCTGTGAGCAGTGAGAACATGGACACGGTAGAGGAAAGTGTCTGCTGTTGGGAGCAAATGCGTGTGTGCGAGCGGAGGGAGTGGCAGTCTGACATTTCGTGCATCGCACAGCAGCGCGGCTTTTGATCAATCTGCCTGGACTTGAAAAGGCTAAAACCTTTCGTCTTGTGTTTGTACAATATGCTGTGACACACTGGTCAGGCATATCGACAAACAAGTCCCTGAGAGCTGTGTTTAATCAAAGTTTCTGCCGCTAAACAAAGTGTAAACAACGGCCACCAGGCGCGCAAGCCGATACGGTCTACACGTAGTGACGTATTTTAGGCTTGGTGCTCAGCAGGAAGCTGATCACGGGGCGTGCACATTTTTCAGTGGCGGGACGTTCAAATGTTATATATAATGGGAGAATTGCGTCCATTTTCCCAAAATGCTTAGGTTGACCGAATCATATAACCTTTGTTACATGTAATAAGACTATGTTGTCTTTAAGTGTCATATCCACTTTAAAGCAGATAACCCGTAAGCTGGAGAGGAAATGGCGTCTCACTAATTTAGAAGATCTTCATTTAGCCTGGAAAAAGAGTCTGTTGCTCTATAAAAAAGCCCTCCGTAAAGCTAGGACATCTTACTATTCATCACTAATTGAAGAAAATAAGAACAACCCCAGGTTTCTTTTAGGCACTGTAGTCAGGCTGACAAAGACTCAGAGCTCTATTGAGCCGAGTATTCCTTTAAGTTTAACTAGTAATGACTTCATAACTTTCTTTGCAAATAAAAATTTAACTATTAGAGAAAAAATTATTCATAACCATCCCAAAGACATATCTTTATGTTCAATCAATCAATCAATCAACATTTATTTATAAAGCGCTTTACAGCACCGACTGGTGTCCAAAGTGCTTAACATTAAAAACACAAATTTACAAAAATAAAACACATATAAAATAAAATTTTAAAACAACACATAAAAAACAACATAAAAATAACAGAACATGTCACCTCCCCACTAAGTGTTAAAAGCCAGTTTAAATAAATAAGTCTTTAACTTAGATTTAAAAAGTGCTAGGTCAGGAATAGTACGTAACTCAAGAGGTAGCTCATTCCACAGTCTCGGGCCAGCTACCGCGAAAGCATGATCACCCCAGCGTTTATATCTTGACCTTGGAACATCTAAGTAAAGCTGGCCAGACGCCCTTAATGTCCTACTGTAGGTACGCAAAGTTAAAATTTCAGACAAGTAGGGAGGTGCAAGGCCATAAATAGCTTTAAAAACAAACATTAAAATTTTAAAATCAATTCTAAAACGAACTGGAAGCCAGTGGAGTGAGTACAGGACGGGTGTAATATGCTCACGTCTGTTTGTTAGAAGACGAGCAGCAGCATTCTGCACCAACTGGAGACGTGCAAGAGACAACTGATTAATGCCCGAATAAAGTGCAGTACAATAATCAAGTCTGGAGCTGATGACAGCATGAATGGCTGTCTCAAGATCACGTCTACTGAGAAAGTGCTTTATTTTAGCCAAAAGGCGAAGTTGGAAAAAACTAGCTTTGACAACAGAAATTATCTGTTGATCGAACCTCAAACAGCTGTCAAATATCACTCCCAAATTCTTGACAGCTGGTTTTACATAGTTAGCCAAAGCACCAAAATTTGGTGTTACCACATTTGGTATGCCAGAGCGCTCAAACACCATGATCTCAGTTTTACCATCATTCAGGTAAAGGAAGTTTTGGGACAGCCACTGCTTTACATCACGAATACAATTAAATAATGATGACAAAGCATCATTACCATTAGACCTCACAGGCAGATAGATTTGCAGATCATCTGCATAACAATGAAAGGACAGGTTGTGCTGGGTTATAATTTACCCCAATGGCAGAATGTACAATGAAAATAGAATCGGCCCAAGGACAGAACCCTGCGGCACTCCACAGCACAGAGGAGCAGTTGATGAGGAAAGGTCCCCAATCATGACAGAATTATGATTATACGTGCCGAACATAGATTATGTTCGGCTGCTTTCAGTAATGCTGGTATTTGGTTAGACTCTTTCTCTCCGATTGTTCTGTCTGAGTTACTTTCATTAGTCACTTCCTCCAAACCATCAACATGTCTATTAGACCCCATTCCTACCAGGCTGCTCAAGGAAGCCCTACCATTAATTAATGCTTCGATCTTAAATATGATCAATCTATCTTTATTAGTTGGCTATGTACCACAGGCTTTTAAGGTGGCAGTAATTAAACCATTACTTAAAAAGCCATCACTTGACCAAGCTATCTTAGCTAATTATAGGCCAATCTCCAACCTTCCTTTTCTCGCAAAAATTCTTGAAAGGGTAGTTTTAAAACAGCTAACTGATCATCTGCAGAGGAATGGTCTATTTGAAGAGTTTCAGTCAGGTTTCAGAATTCATCATAGTACAGAAACAGCATTAGTGAAGGTTACAAATGATCTTCTTATGGCCTCAGACAGTGGACTCATCTCTGTGCTTGTCCTGTTAGACCTCAGTGCAGCTTTTGATACTGTTGACCATAAAATTTTATTACAGAGATTAGAGCATGCCATAGGTATTAAAGGCACTGCGCTGCAGTGGTTGGAATCATATTTATCTAATAGATTACAATTTGTTCATGTAAATGGGGAGTCTTCTTCACGGACTAAGGTTAATTATGGAGTTCCACAAGGTTCTGTGCTAGGACCGATTTTATTCACTTTATATATGCTTCCCTTAGGCAGTATTATTACACTCAACAAAAATATAAACGCAACACTTTTGGTTTTGCTCCCATTTTGTATGAGATGAACTCAAAGATCTAAAACTTTTTCCACATACACAATATCACCATTTCCCTCAAATATTGTTCACAAACCAGTCTAAATCTGTGATAGTGAGCACTTCTCCTTTGCTGAGATAATCCATCCCACCTCACAGGTGTGCCATATCAAGATGCTGATTAGACACCATGATTAGTGCACAGATGTGCCTTAGACTGCCCACAATAAAAGGCCACTCTGAAAGGTGCAGTTTTGTTTTATTGGGGGGGGGGGGGGATACCAGTCAGTATCTGGTGTGACCACCATTTGCCTCATGCAGTGCAACACATCTCCTTCGCATAGAGTTGATCAGGTTGTCAATTGTGGCCTGTGGAATGTTGGTCCACTCCTCTTCAATGGCTGTGCGAAGTTGCTGGATATTGGCAGGAACTGGTACACGCTGTCGTATACGCCGGTCCAGAGCATCCCAAACATGCTCAATGGGTGACATGTCCGGTGAGTATGCCGGCCATGCAAGAACTGGGACATTTTCAGCTTCCAAGAATTGTGTACAGATCCTTGCAACATGAGTCTGTGCATTATCCTGCTGCAACATGAGGTGATGTTCTTGGATGTATGGCACAACAGTGGGCCTCAGGATCTCGTCATGGTATCTCTGTGCATTCAAAATGCCATCAATAAAATGCACCTGTGTTCTTCGTCCATAACAGACGCCTGCCCATACCATAACCCCACCACCACCATGGGCCACTCGATCCACAACGTTGACATCAGAAAACCGCTCACCCACACGACGCCACACACGCTGTCTGCCATCTGCCCTGAACAGTGTGAGCCGGGATTCATCCATGAAGAGAACACCTCTCCAACGTGCCAAACGCCAGCGAATGTGAGCATTTGCCCACTGAAGTCGGTTACGACGATGAACTGGAGTCAGGTCGAGACCCCGATGAGGACGACGAGCATGCAGATGAGCTTCCCTGAGATGGTTTCTGACAGTTTGTGCAGAAATTCTTTGGTTATGCAAACCGATTGTTTCATCAGCTGTCCGAGTGGCTGGTCTCAGACGATCTTGGAGGTGAACATGCTGGATGTGGAGGTCCTGGGCTGGTGTGGTTACACGTGGTCTGCGGTTGTGAGGCTGGTTGGATGTACTGCCAAATTCTCTGAAACGCCTCTGGAGACGGCTTATGGTAGAGAAATGAACATTCAATACACGAGCAACAGCTCTGGTTGACATTCCTGCTGTCAGCATGCCAATTGCACGCTCCCTCAAATCTTGCGACATCTGTGGCATTGTGCTGTGTGATAAAACTGCACCTTTCAGAGTGGCCTTTTATTGTGGGCAGTCTAAGGCACACCTGTGCACTAATCATGGTGTCTAATCAGCATCTTGATATGGCACACTTGTGAGGTGGGATGGATTATCTCAGCAAAGGAGAAGTGCTCACTATCACAGATTTAGACTGGTCTGTGAACAATATTTGAGGGAAATGGTGATATTGTGTATGTGGAAAAAGTTTTAGATCTTTGAGTTTATCTCATACAAAATGGGAGCAAAACCAAAAGTGTTGCGTTTATATTTTTGTTGAGTGTAGATTAAATGCAGTGTTGAGGCTGTCATTCTCAGCATCTATGTGGATGTTAAAATCATCCACTATAATTATCATTTACAGAGAAGTACTGATGTGTTGGTGTTGTTTGTTTGTTTACTGATTTGTTATGGATAATCAATTAGGGTTGGGATATAAAAAACAGCCACCTGATCCTGAACAAAAGAATAAAAAAAACTCAAAGAATCGACAATCTGTTCAGAAAACTGGGTTTTCCTTTA
This sequence comes from Thalassophryne amazonica, assembly GCF_902500255.1. Lineage (NCBI taxonomy): Eukaryota > Metazoa > Chordata > Actinopteri > Batrachoidiformes > Batrachoididae > Thalassophryne > Thalassophryne amazonica. The sequence goes on from NC_047109.1 coordinate 31,247,847, forward strand.
AGGCGCTTGATGAAACTCCATCACGCCAAATTTTGAAAATGTCTGAGTTACACTCATTTGGGATGTCCCCTACAAATTTGGTGAAAATCAGAAAAATTTTGTCCAAGTTATCATGGACACAAGACAGCATGTGAGAGAGAGAGAGAGAGAGAGAATGCAATTCTCTTTCCTTCTTCTGTCCTTGTAGGGAACACGGAACAAAAGTGGAAACAGTATGAGCCCAAATCTCTTGGTAACTTTGACAGACTGCAAATCAGCTTAAACTGCTTCAAATCAGGCAATTACTATGAGTCTTGGATTTGAAAGCTGGTTTGAGATTAACACTGACGGCTGGTGGTTATACCACCAACAAATGTTGCAGCAACAGCAGCATCACATCCAAGAAGCCAAGTTACAGCAATAACACTGTACGACCGTGTTGCCCGTGGGGCTCTGTGGGATCTAGATTGGGTAGTATTTATAAAATAAGTCGCTGACATTTTTCAAAGGTGGTAATAAATTATGCAAAGTTTCTATAATGAGTTGGAATGGCGTGTGAGTCCAGAATGTTTTTAGAACCTTGGACCTCACACCTCAGTTTTTAGAAGAAGAGCTCAACCCTTTTATTTCCTGTGAATTACATAATTTTTTAATGTTAATTTACTGTCTGTGATTCGGTGCCTGGGACAATGATGAGTAGAACCCCAAAAGCAGGCAGCCAGACTCAGAGGGATGTGTGCAAAAAAAAAAAACCCATAAATGATTTAATAACTCCAAGCTGACTAGTGAGATCTGGACAAACAGTGAGGGAACCAGGAGGGACTATAAAGACTAACTAATGGCTGACAGGTGTGCAGGAGAAAACAGAAGGACAAACTGACAGATGCACGTGAAATAACAGAAACACTCCAAGGTAAATAACACAAATGGGGTTGGTAAGGTTAGACCTTAATTGTGTGAAGTGCCTTGAGGCAACTTTGTTGTGATTTGGCGCTATATAAATGAAATAAATTACAATCATCGGAAATGCAGACAAAGGGGTGAGTCGAACAACAAATACAAACTAAGAATAGTACAGCTTCTAAGGTGCCACAAATAGGCCAATCACATTTTGAAGAAAGCATGAAACTTCCCCCACTCAATCTTTAGGTTATAATTAATAATCTAAGGGTGGACACCAGTGAAATATTCAAATTAAGAAGGCGTGGCATGCAATTTTCAAAATGGCTGCCAAAGGAAACTAACATAAATACATACAGATGACAAACGCACTTTATTTGCAAATCATACAGCTTGAATTTGTAAAAATCAACATTTCTCACTAATTGCTATGATGTCCAAATAACATAGGTCCCAGTAAAAGTAAAAACAGAACAAATGTTATATAATGTGGCCATGATACAAATCATATACAGTGGCATCAAGAAACAAAATTTACGTTGTCTAGTTTGTATCCTGAGCACTCTTCATAAAAGAACAAAAGAAGGTGTTACTGCAAATAATATGTTGGAATTAAATTCAGTTTATTTCATTTATATAGCACCAAATCACAACAAAGCTGCCTCAAGGCGCTTCACACAAGTAATTTCTAACCTTACCAACCCCTAGAGCAAGCACACAGGCGACAGTGGTAAGGAAAAACTCCCTCTGATGATTTGAGGAAGAAACCTCAAGCAGACCAGACTCAAAGGGGTGACCCTCTGCTTGGGCCATGCTACTGACAATTGACAATACAAATATACAGGAAATTTTGTGAGTCCATGCTGGTGTACAGGACGGGAGGCTTGCAGAAGAAGACACCCACTCCCACTTCTGGATGGAGTCGCACCTCAAACAGAGAAAAAACAGAATTAGGCATCAGAAAGACAAATGCATTATAATTTGTCAGTATTAAGGAACAAGGAAAAACAGAAAAAATACTAAAGTGATGCCACTAGTCCTAAGCTTCACTATAAGAACCAGACTTTAGATTAAATTGAGGTTGCGACCCACTGTGTTTACTAAAAAAATAAATCTAAAAGGGTAGAAAGAAGAGGAGGACTAGCCTAAATTTAACTGTTATCTTATAGAACATACTAAAAACATGCATATCCCACCTTTCTTTTTTTGTTTGTTTTTAATAATAATTAATAAATCAGTAAAATAAAAATGGATAAAGCACGCATGTGATTGGTCAAAGGTTTTATGATGTCACGATATGTACACCAAGCTTGCGCGCCATCATCTCCCCTTTGGATTTTATGTGCAGGCAAGAAATAGTAGAAGAGCATTTTAGCAAAAATAGGTGTTTCTTGCATGGCTCCTAGCTGTAGTATCAAAGGATACAGAAGAAATAATGTCAACTATCATGCGCTACCACTGAAAAATAAGGAAAGGCTAGGGCTGTGGGTAAGCACAATGAAAATGAAGGACCCACCTATTACCAGCTTCTTCAAAGTGTGTCGCGGCTATTTCGAGTGGGACTGCTGTGAAAGAGATTTTGAAGCGAAGCTTATGGGTTCTAAAGGAAAAAACTTATTGAAGGACACTGTAATCCTGATGATACTGTTATGATTGGGTTCGGAGTTAGGCCGAACTGGGATTTGAGCTGGATTCAAATGCAAAAAAGCAGAAAGGAGAAAAAAAAAAGAATAACTAAAGATTTATTCACGCTTAACCCAAAGCAACAGAATAATAATCAAGTGGTCTGTTAAGTGGAGAACATGCCCCACTCCAGGCAGTGGAACCAGGAAGCCACAGCGAGGACTGGACCTAAGAGTAGCTGGTGCCAGGTGGCCGCCACAGAGCTGAGGTTCTGAGGGGGAGCAGAGGCAGAGGTGAGTGGCAAGCACTTCACAACGCAGTTATCTTAGGAATGTTCAAGGTAAGATTACACAGCAGAATACTTCCAGGCTGAGTTTCTGATCAGAAACTTCACTGGCAGGTGCTGAGCGGCGAAAGCTTCAGAGGCAAGCTGCAGGTAAAAGCTGATCATACAAATTGGCATAGAAGCACAAACAGGGAGGTGCAAGAGAACGCCAAAGTCACAGGCTCCATTGCAAAAAATAGAAGACCTGCTTTACCTTGTAGGTAGCAAGCGTTTTTCTTGGAATGCTGTGTTCTTTTTCAGCCATGCATACATACTTATGTCCAAATAACTCAATTTTAGTTTCATCAGTCCACAACACCGTATTCCAAAATGAAGCTGGCTTGTCCAAATGTGCTTTAGCCTCAAGTGACTCTGTTTGTGGTGTGTATGCAGAAAAGGCTTCCTCTGCATTACAGCATCTCCTTGTGCAAAGTACGCGGTATAGTTGAAATACGCGTATACACAGAGACACTATCTGCAGATCATGTTGTAGGTCTTTGGAGCAGGTCTGTGAGTTGACTATGACTGTTCTCACCATCCTTCGCTTCAGCTTATCTGAGATTTTTCTTGGCCTGCCACTTCAGATCTTAACTAGTACTGCGGTCTTCCATTTCCTCACTATGTTCCTCACAGTGGAAACTGACAGCTAAAATCTCTGAGATAAACAATCTTTGTTTTCAGGTCATTTGAGAGTTGTTTAGAGGCTCCCATGTTGCCACTCACTAGACAAGATGCAAAGAGGGGAAACATTTGCAAATGGCCTTTCTCATGATTGCATTCATGATTGCATTCACCTGTGTAAGGAGGTCAAGGGTCAATGAGCTTACCAAACGAATTTTGTGCTATGTGGAAACATTTGCAAATGGCCTTTCTCATGATTGCATTCATGATTGCATTCACCTGTGTAAGGAGGTCAAGGGTCAATGAGCTTACCAAACGAATTTTGTGCTATGTGGTAAATGTATTCAAATCAACAAAATGAGAAGGGTGCCCAAATTTATGCACCTGCCCAATTTTGTTTAAATAATTATTGCACACTTCCTGTAAATACCAGAAACTTCATTTCACTTCTCAAATATCAGTGTGTTCGTATGCTATATGATATTGAACTGAAATTTCTGATCCAGACAACCAATGATTTATAAAGGAAAATCATGAAAAATATCAGGGGTGCCCAAACTCTTACATACAACTGTATATGTATGTATATAAAGTATGGGAAATTACTAATCCAATTAAAACTCTCCCCTAAAAAAAAAAAACTGCTTTTGTTGTTTTGTCAAAGCAACTATTTGCAAAGTTCTGAACATAGATTGGACGCTATTGACATTTTCGATTGTATATAAAGTCTGGGAAAAATGTCATTTGTTTCACTTGAGGGAAGTTATTGCTACAATGTATGAAGTTTTCTAATTTTTCTTTTTGTTTTAGGGGCTAATTCCAAAGATGGTGCCATAACTGTACCAGAACAAGCAAGGAAAACCATTGGGAAGAAGGATAAGCCAAGCCACCCAAAATCATGTCTCAGGATTCCATAAACATTGCTGAATGAGTTTTTTTTTTTTTTACTCAAATATATTTTATTGAAATTACATGTACAAAACAGAAAAGAACACGGCACACCATCATAATACAGAATATATTTGTCAAGCCAAAATAAAAAGTTGCCCGAACAAATCTATATCAACTGATTTTTTATATATATATTTATATACAAACAGACACACAAACTAAACAAAAAAATCAACCCCTACTCCAAATTCCAACCTATCACTTCCAGTACTGTACCATCCCTTCACCATAGGACCTGCCTAGTGTAATATCCCAAGTATCGTTCGTCTCTACAAGTCAAGGCTGCTAAAGAGCTGGAAATGTTCTCAAAAAAGGACCCCATATTTTATCAAAAGTATCCAGAGATTGTTTGAGCGAATACTTAATTTTTTCAAGTTTCAAACAAGACATTATATCTTGCAACCACTGTAAGTGAGATGGGGGGGAGGCGTCTTTCCATCTGAGTAGGATTGCACATCGTGCTATGAGTAAAGAGAAGGCGATAGAGTGTTTTTTAACCTTACTTAAATGTAGTTTGTCCTCAAGTACCCCAAAAATAGCTGCTAGGGGGTTAGGTTCCAGTTTGGTGTTGAATACATGAGATAATGTTTCAAATATTTCCTTCCAAAAATTACTCACACTAACGCATGAAAAAAACATATGGCGAAGCGAGGCCTCTGCAAGATTACATCTGATACATAATGGGCTGACCGTCAGGTACATAGAAGCCAGCTTAGCCCTTGAAAAATGGGCCTGATGTACCACCTTAAACTGGATCAGCTGGTGCCGTGTACAAAGCGAGGATGAGCTAACCAGCCCTGGAGCAGAGACCCATGCATCGTTAGATATGGGGAGGTCAATATCTTTTTCCCAAGCCATCTTGGATTTATCTTGTAATGGGGTTTTTAGATCCAGCATTAGATTATATAGCCTAGAAATGAGACCTTTCTTTGACGGGTTTAATGACATAATTCTGTCCATTGTTTCGGTCTCTTTGGTAGATGTAAAATTGGGCAATTGGGATGTGAGAAAGTGACGTGCTTGAAGATAACGAAAGAAGTCAGAGTTTGAAAGATTGAATTTCTCTTTAATCTGAGCAAATGATGCTACAATCCCATCCATCAACAGATCCCTGAAATGTTTGATACCATTTCGGTGCCAACGTTGGAAGCCTGAATCCATGATGGATGGCTTAAAAAAGTTATTAGCAGCAATAGGGCTCCAAACCGAGAAACTACAAAGACTGAATGAGTATTTATGTGGAAACTTATTGGACAACAGTATTATCACTGTCAGAAATAAGATGTCACATGTGAATAAATAACATCTATTGTTGTCATGTTTTGCTATGGAACAAAAAGATTTCCAATTCACAAATGAATGTGAAACAATATTAAGCTCAATTATATCAACATAAATATTTGCAAGTTTGCTTATCTGCCTAGTGGTAAATGTGAGCAGTCCATTGAACAACTGCATATGGAAAATTTAGGGGAAAAAAAATGATCATTAACACTCCGTTTAGCAAAATAAGAGGCTCAAATAAATGTTTATCAACAAATAAGCAATTATACTTTTTGACTTTCAATTAAGCAGTTGGCACTATTTACAGTTTATAATCTGATTTTATTTATATCAAGCAACCACATCCAAAACTTTTCATTTGTCAAGTGTCATTTTACAAATGTGAAGTCATGTGTTGGTCCTCATGGGGAAACTGGACTGGGTCCCCACTCAGTGCAGCGTGGAAGCCTTCATAAATGCCATTTCCTCCCACGCTTGTCATAGACCCACCAGGTAAAACTGTGGTATGCTGTGTATCTGTACAATCTGAAACAATAAAATTCAATAATTAAAAAAACATTTTTTGGACAATGCATCAACAGGTGTGAAATTTGCAGACATGGATTCTTTTGGCAATCATTGCTAATATTATTATACCATAGAGTCATTATACAGTATTTATTACTATAGATAAGTACATATTTGTAATATTCAATCAAACTCAGCTGATCTCTAATTGCTCCTAAGAGAGAAATTATGAGGCTTTTAGCCTTGTTGAATCTTGAGGAGCACTGATACCAAATTAATGTGGGGAAACAAATTACAATTCATGTTCATCAGGTCTCTGCAGCATGCGATGTATAGTTCTACTCTCTGCAAAACAGAGAAGAGCTGCTTTAAGAAGAAACCACTCTATGCTCTGCAGGCAAAGGGGAACTGGGGACACACGGATTATCTGGAATTTTGTTTTGGCAAGTTTTCAAGGTCTCTACTACCATCTATGGCCAGTAGCGTTCATTCGCCCTATTGACGTATCCCATAATCCTTTGCGTGCCAGCGAGTTGCTGCAGTCAAACAACATATAGAGAATCAACACAATGACAGCTGTAAATGAGTATTATACTACAAAAATGTATTTTTTTATGCTTTTCATCACGTTAATAAGAGACTGCTGCATGATACCCTGAAAACTTGCTAAAACAATTATAACAAATAATCCGTGTCTGTTACGTTTAATCTGCGTGGAATTTAATAAACGCAAACTGAATTTCAGACATATTATATATATTAGTCTGGAACAAAGAGGACAAACAGTGTTGTAAAGAACAATAATCAAGACATTAAAGAGCAAACTTCATTTTCCCCCAGAACGACATGATCAGGAAGCGAGCATAGCTCACAGCAGCTCCCACTGAAAATAACAGAGAGACAGCCTGTGATTCTCGCATGTTTACATATAATAAATGCAATAACAACATCTAAAAACCCAGAGAATATATTCACGAGAGTTTTAGGCACAATATAAAAATAGTTTTATGTTGTGATGTTAATGGTGTTGTCTGTGTACAGCGGTTAAAGTGCAGCGTGATCAGAGTGTCTCAATGCAGTTCTCAATGTTACTGAGATCTCACAGCGCGGCGACCTCTCCGAGGTTTTGCGGGATTTATAACGTCAATAGGGCGAATAGCCAACATGTATGTGTTAAGACAATAACTGAGTGCACGTTTTACAACATAATAAAATGTGTGCACAATATAATAAAACGGGCGCACAATATAATAAAATGAGCGCACATTCTCTCCACATGCAAAACATTTTGCGATGACACTTCCAGGGCTTCCTGTTTTTACAAATAAAAAAATGGAATATTTTACAAAAGCACATTTATCTGTAAATACCAACACACGACACATCACATTAATGTGTTGGTTTGCATAATGAGTGACTCAACCAATCAGTGTTTAGCAGAAGAGGCACATTTTACCCAGAACCCTTTGTGACCTGTCTGTGTTTTTCACAAAACTTCAGAATTAGTGCATTATTCAACATTAAAAGATATATGTTATATTTTAACTATGTACAAATGACAGAATTGACATTAATGGAGTTATTCTATCAGTATTCATTTTATTTATACACCAAACCATAACTCAGCATTGCTTTATTTTCCAAGACCTCCACCTGACCGGAGAGTTGTGATTGGGTAGAGAGCTGAGCTTTGTGACTGCTTTCAGTGTGCTTCTGTGCTGGAATCCATGTAGTAAACAAGAGCTTCCTGCAGGGGGCAAGATGTTCAAAGACAGAAGTGTGGGCTCATTGTTTGGGTCAGTTGTCGCTTTTGATACTACCAGAAGTGATCGTGGTGTTAAAACTCAGATTCAGTTTGTTAGTACTGTAGTTGCAAATGTACCAGAGACAATACTGGGATTTATCGGTTATCTGTAACTTCCGATACATTTTTGGGTGGTTTATTGTTTTATTTTTATCAAAGATAACTTTTCAGTTATCTGATTATCTGTTATCGAAGTTAATTTTTTGGTTATCTGTGCCCACCACTGTTCCATGTTACACTTTTTAAAAATTCAATTCAATTTTATTAATTTATATAGCGCCATCTCGCAACAGAGTCGCCTCAAGGTGCTTCACTAACACACAATTCATAGCACACACAGTGAATTAAAATCGAAAAGGGCACAGTAAGGTAAAAACATAGTAGAATAAAAAGAAATTACAAAGCAAACATGAACACATAATAAATTAACGATAAGACAGTCTAAAAAAGTGGGTCTTCAATCTTGATTTAAAAGTCTCCACCATGTCGGACTGACTTATAGATGCAGGTAGATCATTCCAGAGAGCAGGGCCATGGTAAGACAAAGCTCTAAACCCCACAGACCTTTTATTCACCCTTGGAACACACAGCCGTCCTGCGCCTCGCGAACACAAGGGCCGCACCGATACGTAGTGCTGGACCAAGTCCGCCAGGTAGGAAGGAGCCAGTCCATGAACAATTTTATAGACCAGCAACAGGACTTTAAAATCCAGTCTGGCAGAAAATGGAAGCCAATGTAGGGATGCCAGAATGGGTGTAATGTGGTCAAACTTTCTGCTTTGTGTCAAAAGTCTGGCAGCAGCATTCTGCACTAATTGAAGACCCGTAATGCTGGACCAGAAAATAAAACATTGCAATAATCCAATCTAGAAGAGATAAATACCTGTATCAGAGTCTCAGCATCAGCCATAGACAGGATGGAATGAATCTTCGCTATGTTTCACAGATGGAAGAAGGCTGTCCTCATAATATCTCTAATGTGGAGGTCAAAGGACAACGTAGGATCAAAAAGTACCCCAAGATTCCTCACTTTGTCCGTATGATGTATAACACACAAACCCAAACTAAGCACCAGCTGGTCAAATTGATGCCGATGTCTGGCTGAACCAAGAACCATCATTTCAGTCTTATCAGAGTTTAAGAGTAGAAAGTTACTAGACAACCAACTATTCACTGATACAAGGCAATCTTCTAAGGATTTTATGTTGATAAGATTACCAGCAGTTATCAGCATGTACAATTGAGTATCATCAGCATAGCAATATAAGGCAATCCCAAAATGCCGCAGAATATGCCCAAGGGGCGCTATATAAAGGGAGAAAAGCAAGGGGCCTAGCACAGACCCCTGTGGAACTCACTTTCATGTCACCAATGCCAGAGGTAGTGTTATTATACACAACACAATGAGAACGACTGGACAGGTATGACATCAACCAAGCAAGGACACTTCCAGTAATCTCAAAATAATTTTCCAGCCTATCAAGTAAAACATGATGATGCACGGTATCAAATGCAGCACTAAGATCAAAAAGCACTAAAACCATAGTGGTAGCCGAATCCACTGCGTGCAGAAAATCATTCACTACTCTGGTAAGTGCTGTTTCTATGGAGTGATAATTTCTGAAAGCAGACTGCAGTGGTTAGTGAAAGATTAACAATTTCCAGCACAGTCGGCCCAAGAATGGGCCACAGATCCTTAAACAGTTTCGTTGGCATAGGATCAAATAAGCAGGTTGTGCTTTTTGTAGACATCACGGGTTTCGTCAGCACGTCTAGTGAAATAGTATTAAATTCTCTAAAATAATCCATTACTGTGGCAATTTTGGTCCTATATTGTGGACATAAGAATATCACACTGATGCAAAAGGTTGGTGAATTATCTGTAAAATGACAATATCCATGCTTACAGACAAACTAAAGTATGTGAGATACATACGGAACTGTTTGAAATCAGGTCTCTCAAATCCTCGCCGATAACTTCTTTGAGGGATGCCATTATAATTTCCAAAATAACTGGGTCGAGGCTCTTTTGAATGAGCCAATGTTGGAGATGCAATGAGTCCCACATCCATTTTCAGTCTAAACATGTCATTTACTTGACAACAGAGCGACTTCAAAACTGACGGCGTCAACCCACAATGACCGCAGACACACCAAAGCAGATTTTCAGTCCTGGATGATTGTTCATTATCACTGCTGTCTGCTGTAGTCAAAATCACTGTCATTACTCTTACTAATACCCTCATCACACCGTAAGTTCAAAAAGAATACCGTCTGGTGTTACTACTCTGTCATCTCTGAAAAAAATAAAATGAGAAAAAAATGCCTTGCAAAAATGTTGTGCTGTAAGCATATGCCCATACAGTGACATCACACTTCTGGGTTGACTGCAGTGCCTCTGGTGACAGACTAGAACTACCAGCCTTTTCTCACTACACCTTTTTCTACCGGAGGGTGCCAAATGGCAATGCTGGGGTAATTTACAACTCATTTGGCCACCTTTTCTTATGTGAATGCTGCCATTAGATCGGAATGTGCCAGTACCAGAGTCACCAGCAGTTAAGGGTCGTGTTGATAGTGTTGATTCTTATTCTTTGCCTTCAAATGATCATTTGTTGCTCTCTGTTCCATCTGCCTGCACAGAACAGAAAGGGCTTTCGTTTACTCGGCTCTGTCTACATGGATCATGTTGCAAAAAGACTGGAAATTAACTGAACTTATTTCATGGAGCACATTTAAGTCCAGACTTGAGATGACGTCTTTAAATTGTAACTGTTTTTGTTAATCTTTTTTATTTTAATTGTGTGAATTTAATTCGAATTGTAGTGTAACTTTTTCTGCCTCTTGGCCAGGACTCCCTTGCAAAATAAATTTTTAATCTCAGTGAGACTTTCCTGGTTAAATAAATGTAAATAATAATAATAATAATAATTTACTTTGATGTCCATGAATGTATGAAGCTAACTGCTTTTTAATATATACAAGTGGATCTCACAAAATTAGAATATTGTGAAAAAGTTCAATACTTTTTCTCAGATATTTTAGAAAGTGACATATAAAGTTAAATATAAACTAAAATGTTTCTGTAATGGTTGTGAGAGGGACCCCAAAGCAGGAACAAGGTTGGTGGTGAAAAAACAGCAAGAAAAAACAAAACAACAAAAAACAAACAAACACCGGTTTATTGTGCAAAACACACCGGAAATAAAAACGAATCCAAAAAACAGTCAACAAAAGCACAAACAAAACAAAATGGCAGATTGGATCAAGGTCAAGAGCAAAAGCAAATGCAAGGTTAATACACTTGAGAGCAGTCCATAGAGCAACAGTCTTTTTGGAGGGGAAAGCAAAAGGGTGATCCAAATAAACACAGGTCAAGTACAAAAAACAGTAGTCGTGCCATGCAACAATTATACAACTCAGGAGAAACGTGGATCTCAAAAAGCAGCATGAAGTTCACCGACAAGGATGCAGTATCCAGATCAGACAGGAGATAATATACCTCTGGAAATATAATTTTCTGGCTTGCTAAAAATGAAATTCAACTGTCTGGACAAATAATAAAATTCTGTTCTGCTTCTGACCAAACAGAGCTTGGCTGTAGGTTGCTTATTCACAACAAAATTCATGTAGTATGTTGTCAAAGTAATTTAAAAAAACTCAACTTAAAACTTCAAATTACCACTGCTCCTGTCGTGGTTCACACTTCTGGTGCTTAATTTATGATATCTGGGTTTATATTTCTAGTGTCATCTCCTGTGTATTGTATTCTTGTGTAGTGTTTATATTATCTGGCATTCCTCATCCATGTTAATTAGTTTTCCTGTTTATTATTTCACGCATCACTCACTCATCTTCAACCGCTTACTCCAAATATGGGTCGTGCGAAAGTACACTGTACATTCAGGAACACGGCGTTGGCCAGTCGCTGTGTTTTACAACCTGAGTGACATTGCAGCACTGAATGCACATCTGTTTTTTACATACTTGGGTTCTGTCTTTAGAGTTACTTCTTATTAATTCTTTCTGTGTTAGGCCCCTTGCTTTTCTCACTTTATATAGCACCCCTTGGGCATTTTCTGCGGCATTACAGGATTGCCTTTCATTGTTATGCTGATGATACTCAATTGTACATGCCGGTAACTGCTGGTAATCTTGCCCATATAAAAGCCTTGGAAGATTGCCTTATATCTGTGAGAAGTTGGTTGTCTAATAATTTCCTACTCTTGAATTCTGATAAGACTGAAATGATGGTTCTTGGTCCAGCCAGACATCGGCATCATTTTGACCAGTTGGCGCTTAATTTTGGTTCGTGTGTTGTGCATCATATGGACAAAGTGAGGAATCTTGGAGTACTTTTCGATCCTGCATTGTCTTTTGGTCCCCACATTAGAGACATTACGAGGACTGCCTTCTTTCATCTGCGAAATGTGGTGAGGATTCGTCCCATCCTGTCTATGGCTGATGCTGAGACTCTGATACATGCGTTTATTTCTTCCAGACTGGATTATTGTAATGTTTTATTTTCTGGCCTGCCGCAGTCTAGCATTCGAGGACTTGGTACAGAATGCTGCTGCCAGACGTCTGACACAAAGTAGAAGGTTTGACCATATTACTCCCATTCTGGCATCCCTTCATTGGCTACCGGTTTCTGCCAGATCGGATTTTAAAGTTTTATTGTTGGTTTATAAAATTGTTCATGGACTGGCACCTTCTTACCTGGCGGACTTGGTTAAGCCCTACGTACCTGCGAGGCCCTTGCGTTCGCAGGGCGCAGGGCTTCTGTGTGTTCCGAGGATGAACAAGAAGTCTGTGGGGTATAGAGCCTTCTCCTACCGTGGTCCGACTCTTTGGAACAATCTACCTGCTGTTATTCGGCAGTCTGACAAGGTGGAGACTTTTAAATCAAGACTGAAGACCCACTTTTTTAGACTGTCTTATCATTAATTTAATTTGTTTGTGTTTGCTTTGTAATTTCCTTTTATTCTTCTCTGTTTTATCTTTTTATTGTGCTTTTCTTGCTTTTAATTTTGATTTTAGATTAATTTGTGTTGTGAATTGTGTGAAGCGCCTTGGGGCGACTTTGTTGTGAGTTGGCACTATATAAATTAATAAATTGAAATTGAGGAATTCAAAATTGCCGTTGGACTTTACACACGTCTTTGAAGTGCCCAGTCCTTTAGGAACATCGAAAAAGAAACACAAAATGAGTGCAGTGTATTGGGTGATAGCTAATGTGCCATCAAAATACAGGTCCACACTCCACTCCATTCAGCTTGCTCATTTGTGTAAAGCAACTGATGTAAAAGAATATGGCTATGCCAAAATTCTCATCCTCTCATACAAGATCTGGTTTCTTTGGAGTAACATGGTGTATATGTTGAGAAGTTGGGAGAATGTGTCAAAGGCACAGTGTTATATGTGGCTGCTGATAACTTGGCTGCTCATTCACTTGCAGGATTCTTCAAGAGTTTCACAGTGGACAGATTCTGCAGATTCTGCATGGTTACGAGGAGAGAGATCCAAGACAAGGAGGTACGTTCAGACACGTTTGAACCCAGAACTAGAGACACACACAACTGGCAGGTGCAGGAGGTATGACAGGATCCCACTGTGGCTAAAGAGTATGGTGTGAAAGGAGGATGTGTATTGACTGACAATCTGGAATACTTTCATGTTGTTCGTGGTTACCCCCCTGACATCCTGCATGACCTCTTGGAAGGCACTGTTCCTGCTGAGTTATCACTCTGTATTTCAGACCTGATTTCTAAGAAGTATTTCAGTTTAGAAACACTGAACCACACTAAGTCTTTTGCATATGCCTTTAATGACAAAACTGACCAGCCTCAGCCTATTGCCCGTGGCTTTTCTACCAAAGGAACCATAGGAAGAAATGGCCATGAGAACTGGGCATTACTCAGACTGCTCCCACTTCTCATAGGCCATAAAGTACCTGAAGGAGACAATGCATGGAACATTCTGATGCTCCTTAAAGACATTGTTGAGTTGGCTGTAGCAACAACGCACACTGAAGAGTCAATACATTTTCTTGACTGCAAAGTGTCAGGACACAGAGAACTATTGCAAAGTACATTCCCTGGTTTCAGCCTACGTCCAAAACACCACTTCACTGAACATTATCCTCAGCTGATTAAGGCATTTGGCCCACTTTCAGATGTCTGGACAATGTGCTTTGAGGGAAAGCACAAATTCTTCAAACGGGTCATTTGTAATGCTCACAACTTCAGAAATGCAGCTCTTACACTGGCTGTAAAGCATCAGAAAATGATGGCTTACTATATGGACACAAGTTCATTTTTCAAACCCTCAACTGAAATTGACAAGGTGACTACAGGATCGATCAAATCTTACCCTAAGAATGTCCAACAAGTTATCTGCCAGAAAGTTCCTCAGCTTGCAACTGTTCTTGCGGCATCATCAGTCTCTGTAGATGGAATTAGATATTGCACTGATATAATAGTTTCTGTCAGTTCATGCTGAGGCCTCCCCAAATTTAGACAGATCAAACAGATTGTGGCAATTAACACAGAGATCTTGTTTGTCTGCAACATGATGACTGCATGGTACCATGAGCATCTCAGATCTTTTGAACTCTGAGGGCACTAACCCCTCTCTTTCTGTGGTGCAACTAAAAGAGCTGAATGATGTTTTCCCTCTTCCAGCATAGATTTGGAGGCAATTTAATAGTGACACTCAGGCATTATATTCAGTGTTTAAAAGGCACAAGGAGGATTGCTTTAATCAATCCAAGCAACATGGCTCTCTCATTTTCCAGCTTTTTTTTCACCAATGTACTCAGCTGTTTCATGATAATGCATTGCACCTGTCACACAAAGTTTTATTGTAATTAACTTTCCTCTAATAGTAAAACTAATGTATGTCCTTATATTTCTAAGGAGCTACTTATTTCTATTCTCTAGATGATGCCACACCAGAAGATGACCTTAGGGGTCATTCTCACAGAGGCAGATATAAGAAAGGTCATCCTGAATATGAGGCCTGCTACAGTGGAGGATTTGATAAGCAAACTGAAAGAATCACTGGGACTTGATTACAACTTCAGTCTCCAATACAAAGATCCTAAATTCAATGGTGAACTATGCAATCTGACAGATATTGAAGAGCTTCCAGAAAAAACAACAGTCAAAGTCATCCCTGTACTTGAACTGGTGCCTGTGTCAACATCTGATGAAATCTTGAGCGACACACTCAGTGCAGCAGATACGGAGAGCCTGTCACATTCATCTCAGCAGCGACAGACACAGTGGCCAGAGATTTTTTGATATCCCAACCTTTTCTGTTGATGTAGAATATAGACTTAGGCAAGCATATCTGCTGTGTCTTAGGGACGGAACACTCCTGAGAGTATCAAAGGAGCGTAAACACAAGATCCTTGAAAGATTGGCAGGGAGCATGTATAGCTACACACCATACCCAAATAATGCTCAAGCAGTAGCACTGATAAGCAAACACCCCTCTCTCCAGGAACGAGGCTCCACCAGTCACTGCAGTGGTTGGAAAAAGTCTAAAATATAAAATGGCTAACTACAGAACAAAGCGTAGGAGGTCAGGATGCCTTGATGTTGCCGTAAATGCCGGTAAACGGGACGGCATTCAGGAGAAGACCAACCAGTTAACAAGAAATCAAGAAGGCAAAGAAAGGGAAACTCAACTACTTGCCCAACTTTCCAGAGGGATTTGATTAGGCAGCCCTTGAGGGTGCCTGTAAGGACCTAGTTAATGAAATGCAGAAGAGAACACCAAATGGACCAGTTGTGAGACAGAAGATGGACCTGACATTTCCTTTGAGAAGAAAAGAGGTGGTGGAGTCTGAACCTGCCATAAGCCAGATGGTGGAACGCTGGCCTGCTCTTTTCACAGAAGATCAGGTACGATGAAGATAAATATAATGCATTCTGGCTTTCTTGTTGTTTGATTTCTCTGCACATCCATTTGTCATCTTTTATTAATTTATTTCATTGCCCATTTCTGTGTTTTTCAGGTTTACATGGAGTTCAACAGGATTGTGAGCAAGGACCTCAAGCAAGAATTCTATGAAGGCATTGATCGACACAGTCAACGCCTTATCGAGATATTCGAGCTAAGAGAGGGAGTGCTGGGCAGCTGTTGACACAGCTTTCACAACAGACCAAGGTTAGTCTATACCCATAATGCACTTGCATCGTTTTTCCAAAGCTTATGTATGACAACATTATGTCACAAAACTGCTAGTGTATTAGTCTTGCAATACAATCAGTATTGGGTTTTCTTGGTTCAGCTCTCTTGTAGACCAGTGGTGTCCAAAGTATTCCAGAAAGGGCCAAAAGGGTGCAGGTTTTCTTTGCAGCCACTGACACCAACAAGTGTTTTCACTGATTAACATCACTTTGAGCAGAGGAGTTCATGGGTGAAAACACCCGCTGAGCTCAGAGGGCTTCCTGTTATCCTTGGTGACAATCCCACAGACTTCTACAAAGCAGTCTTTGCCATATTGTCTCAAAGAGCATCTTAAAGGACCAGGGGCCTCATGTACAAAGACGTGTGCAGATTTCCTACTAAAACATGGCATACACCAAAATCCCAGAAACTGGCGTAAGCACAAAAATGATCCAGATTTATTATATGGGTGCAACGCTGCACGTGCTCTGATTGGCTGATGACAGTCTGATATTTTCCCATCTTGGACCATTACCATGGTAATCGGTTCAAAATGTGTAATTCTTGGACACCGGCCATCACCTCGGAGGTGAGCTGAGATGAGCCGCTGTTCTGCTCTGAAGTGAGCAGAAGGTGAAGTCGTTCTTTTTTTTTTTTTTTTTTTTTTTTTTTTTTAGGTGAACTTCACCTCCGCTGCGGAAGTGAACAGCTTAATTTCCGCTCTGTCTACAAGCTGTCGGCAGCTTTCATATATATTATATATATATATATATATATATATATATATATATATATATAGTGTGTGTGTGTACCTGGATGACATTAGGATGATTGCGTTCCACACAACTGGCTTGGATCAGCTCAAGGTTGACTGGCATTGTCCTGGCTGATCGGTGACCTCACACTGGAATGCCCCTGTTGCCAGGAAGCCCAGCATGGTCAGCACATTTGTGGACACGGCTCTGCACCAACAGCAGTGCTGCATGCAACTCTAGTAACCCTGTTCTTGGTAATCAAAATGTGTCTGTGTGATTTGTTGAGGTTTCCAGTCTGCCACGATTTCCTCTGTCTTGCAGCACCCTCATACAATGAGTTCTTATACAGTTAAAAATGTACATGTGGTGCACCCAAATATGTGCAACCACATTTGATGTTGTATTGAATTCTCAACTAAAAACTTTCTCATAAGCACTTAGCCTGTGCAAATATGATCTGATACTTAAGACCAGTATGAATTTACATTCATGAGTATGTTGTGAACATATATAATGTGAGTCTTGGTGAATATTAATGAAATAGGAGAGAAATAGTAAGCGGAACCTTTGGCGTGGTAGTTGCGCTTCCTAGTCGCATATAAGGGACGGACCGTCCATTTTCTCCAGACTTACTTTCTCCAGACGCGATCTGGAGAAAGTACGAGTGCACCTGTGTTCCCTGCTCTGAAACTCTCCATTCGTTTTACAGGTCACATTCTTTTTGTTATTGTGGTCACCAAGCCTGGGAACCATAACAAACTGTGGGGGCTCGTCCAGGGTTTCTCCTCTTCAAGCCGTTGAGGGAAGATCCAGTGATACCAGAACCATGACAGCGATCAGACTGCTGCATCAGCCAGACCAGCTAGTGGGTGTCCAGAGAGAGGTTAAGGTGGAAAAGGGCCTTAACCTCAAAGTGGAACTGCTCTGCTGTAAGCCACAGACCACAAAACTATCACATAACGGGAAAAAAGAAACAACAGACAAGTCACACAAGCAACATGTCAATAACACGGAAGGAACTGACATGGAGCATTACAAGACGCTTATTTACACTCACCACCAAAGACCTCGCCAAGCTAGCAAAGAGCCTCGCAACAGAAAACAAAGACAGCAGCAGATCGTCTCTTCAATGATTTCATACCAAGATTTGGCTACCCCTCTAAGCTCCACCACGACCAGGGTCACTGGTTCGAGAATGAAATATTCAGGTCCCTCAGAGAGCTCACAGGTGTTGGTCACTCGAGAACTTCCCCCTATCACCCCCAGTACAACCCTGCTGAAAGACTGAACCGTACTTTGTTACAGATGCATTGTATATTGGGAGAGAAAGAGAAACAAAACTGGAAGGAACACCTACTCCATGTCATCCATGCTTACAATTTTACTAAGCATGAGGCCACTGGTTTCTCTCCATACTACTTGCTGTACAGCAAACATCCCCGTCTCCCAGTGGACCTTCTTTTTGGTCTCATGACAGAAGAAGATGCAGAGACCCCACAAGGATATGCACAGACATGGAAGGGAAGAATGACAGAGGCATATCGCATTGCCAGTGCAAACAGCCAGCAGTCAAGCTCGAAAGGCAAAGCAAGCTATGACCAAAGATGCAAAGGAGTAACGCTACAGGTTGGCAACAGAGTACTCGTGCGGAACCTAAGTGAAAGAGGTGGTCCCAACAAACTGAGACCCTACTGGGAGCCAACGATCTATATGGGGAGAGAACAGATCGGAGAAAACCCTGTCTACAAAGTGAGTCCAGAGACAGGAGGTCGTCCTATCCGCACTCTGCATAGGAACTTACTACTACAAGTAAATGACTTTCCAGTAGGCACTGTCCAAAGTCCAGCTGCCAAGCCACAAAAGAAAAACAAAAAGTCCACAAGTAAAGCAGCAGAATCAGAAGAGTCATAAAGTCCTGAAACCAGTGACTCAGACGAAGAGGAACCCCCTTATTGGTTTTGTGTGCCCAGATATGTGCAAAAGAGCTCACATCAAGCTGAACCAGCTCACAGTGAGTCACTAAGCAGACTTGGACCATGCGAAGCAAGACTGAGAAGCGTCCATGTGCCTGAATGCAGAAAGGACAAAGTTACAGCAGAAGAAGCAACCGACAGCCAAAATGAACAAAACAAAGACCTACCTCAATCAAACAATGACGGGCGAGTACCTCAGCTTCACCAAGGAGAACACTCTCGAGAACCCATTCCTGGACCTGCAGTTGATTCTGAGTCGGGTCCCAGCCTTGCACCTGAGTGGGATCACCAACCTGAGTCACCACCCCACCTGAGACAGTCCACCAGACAGAGACGACCCAACATGGTCTTCACCTACCCATCCCTGGGCCAGCCAGCCTTCGAGCCTCGTCCTTCTGTGAACGCTGTTGGTGTTCAGCAGCTCACCCCATATCCTTTTCAGTATTACTCTTCTCCCTATCCTCCTCACCTTACCCCAAACCCTTATTTGCCATTTCCATTCGTTATTCCTTGCTATTGAATTATACCGATATCTGAAGGTGGAAGATGCCTGAAGACATCCCATAGACTTTTGATAAGAGACTTTTATTATTTCTGTTAGTGTGTTCATGCATTTAGGTCACGTGTCAGGAGCCACTTTTGTTGTTGGGGAGCGTGTGGTGCACCCAAATATGTGCAACCACATTTGATGTTGTATTGAATTCTCAACTAAAAACTTTCTCATAACCACTTAGCCTGTGCAAATATGATCTGATACTTGAGACCAGTATGAATTTACATTCATGAGTATGTGAGCATATATAATGTGAGTCTTGGTGAATATGAATGAAATAGGAGAGAAATAGTAAGCGGAACCTTTGGCGTGGTAGTTGCGCTTCCCAATCGCATATAAGGAACGGACCGTCCGTTTTCGTCTCAGACACGATCTGGAGAAAGTACGAGTGCACCTGTGTTCCCTGCTCTGAAACTCTCCATTCATTTTACAGGTCACATTCTTTTTGTTATTGTGGTCACCACGCCTGGGACCCGTAACTTTCACTTGTTAACCTTAATAACAGCTCTTTCCAACCTTCCTGGGTGATGTATTTACCACTCTAGCGTGTGATTGGATTATATTGCTTGACATTGTTGATTAATAAATGAGAAATGTTGTGATTGTGTTCTCATGTTGATATTGCTTCTTAAGGACTCTGATGATGGTGACTCATACTGCCAACTTGACATTGGGATCCTCCTCGTTGAGCATGAAGGTGCTGTGCTCTCGTCTTCCCTGCATCTCAGTCCAGCCTCATTAAAGATAATCATTGAGAAAGAAGTTGTGATGAAAAACATTCAAGACCTGCCAAAAGCTATGTGCATCCTGTTTGGACTTGTATATGCACTGCATCTCAACTACCCAGTCAATGAAGCTCACATTCCAGTTCATCCAACAGGTACTTCTTGCACTGGGCCACAGCGAATTGAAACACAAGTTACAAACATTGACAAACCAGCTTACAATGTAAAGAAAAGCTATGGTGAGTCTACTGTGAGAAGCTATGGCTGCTGTGTGTTTTTTGTTTTGTTTGTTTCCACGACACAACATTGCGGCCTCGTTCAGTGTGCCTGTATAGGTCAGTATATTAGGTTTATAAAGTGGTACATAGTATAACTGAATTGCTTTTGTTGTTCCCAAGGTGCAACATGTAGCCATGTTCAGTGTGCGTGTATAGGTCAGTTTATAAAGTGGCACATAATATAACTGAATTGATTTTATTGTTTCCAAGGTGCAACATGTGGCCGTGTTCAGTGTGCGTATAGATCAGTATATAAAGTGACACATAATATAATTGAATAGATTTTACTTAATTTTTTTTGTTTAGGTTTAGTTAATGTATTCAATACTTTTTAATCAAAATTGTAGAACTTAAAATCTATTCAATGATATTATTTGTCACTTTGTTGCCACTTTATTTACTGTATTATTTATTATTTTTTGAGTAAACATTTGCTAGTTATTTTTTACAGTGCAGTTTCAGAGCATGTCTTTTTTTTTCTGTTCACAATATGGCAGGCATTTTTAAACACTGTGGGCCTCATTTATCAACATTCCGTAAAAACAGGCGCAGATCTGAGCGCATAATTGGTCTTACGACAAGACACACGTGTGATTTATGAAACATTCATATCTGACCCATCCCAGTGTACGAATGATCGGCTCTTGATAAATGCGGCGGCTGAATTTAATCGTCATTAGCATGTTACGCCCTTAAATATTCATGGTTCGGAAGCCTCGCCCACTGAGCTCAACATGGAGAAAAGAAGCACTGGGAAGAAGAAAAACTTTTCGGAGATGGAAATCAGCATCCTAACATCGGAGGTGGAGAAAAACAAACTTGTACTTTTTGGCAGTCTGAAAAGTGAAGTCAAAGGTGCTCATAAAAATGCCGTGCGGAAGAGTGTAACGGAGGCGGTCAACAGCGTTGCCGCAGAGGAACAGACTCTGGCTGAGGTTTGAAGAATTCTTTGACTTAACCTATGTCTAATGATTTTGAATCAATCTTTTATGCACCCACAGTTAAAAGCTTATGCCTGCTAATTGATTAAGACTTCTTTGCATTTAGGTCAAGGAAAAGTGGTCCGATTTAAAGTTGGCCACCAAAAAACGTGTTGCGGCACTTAAGCGCAGCATTAGGCATTTTAATGTGCAATGATTAGTTGTCATGTTTAGGCTATTTAGCATATGTATTTTTTATTTTACAAAGGAAGCAGTATCATTAAAAACGTGGGCTTTTTTAAATTTATTTTGTTTAATCCATTTTAAGAATCCTTTTTGAACTGTTCTGAATATGTGGCTGCTTATGCTTGCATGACAGCTGTGGTTTGTTTCAGAATTATTTTCAGACTCAGACAGATTTTGTAGTGCTGCGCCACAAATCCACAGACTCAGATTTGCGTACACGAGCTCAGACCAGACGTGAGCTCTGTCATGAGATTCGTCTTAGCCTCCGCTCGTGTCCAAATTGATAAATACCGAAGTTTGCGTAGAAATGGTCGAACGCACATTTTCTGCTGTACGTTCGTTTGATAAATGAGGCCGTATGTATGTTCATATTCCCTCTTGGCATTTTGAAGTGAACATATAAATGTATTCTTTAATTTCTCCCCTCCACTTTTGTTGAAACAATGTATTTAATACAATAATCTCAAAATCAAGATGGTATAATTAATTAAATTACAGTAAGACATAACTTATATTAACAAATTGTTTTAAGTAGTGATTAATAATGTTTGTAATGTTATTTGTTATATATGTTTAAGTATGTTTAACTTAAAATTGTTATTTTATCCAACAAAGAGAAATCATTTATGTGAACTAATGATTTTGAGTAACAACTACTACTTTTACGTGTTAATACAACTTAACCTGATTAGTTTTAGCTTGTGTAAAAACTAAAGTGGTTTAAGGCAATGGGTTTCCACGCAATTTTCTCGTAAACTCAACTAATTCCTCCAGCAGAACTTTCTCCATCATAGTGATGACACGTTCAACAGCCACCAGGTCTGATGACTTGGGTGTGTGAGGGTCTCTTGAGTCAGGTGGAGGTACTGCAGTGTGAAGCACCTCAACTTTATTCACATACACATTCTCACTGGGCTTCCTACTCACAGCAGCAATAGCACCTCTCAAACCTCTCTCAGCATGGTACTCGTCCAACACATCCTGAACCGCAACCGCAGTCCACTTATCAATTGTCTTTGACCTGAATGTCATAGCAAGCTCTTTGGAGGGGCAATTCTTTATAAACATACATGTAACTTCCAGACTGGGGCAATGTAGTTCCTTGCCCTGTTCTTTGAGGCGGTCAGCAGCGACATCTGCAGCTTGGTTGAGCCTCAGCCAGTAGTCATACGCATCTTTGTTACTCTTTGGGAGTGTAGTGTAAAAGTCTGCTAGAGGAAGACGGGAACAGGGGACAGCAGCAAAATGTTTACGGAGGAGGGCATAAATGCCATCTAGGTTCAGAGTCACATCGATGCCGCTGTTCCTCATTCCAAACTTCACAACATCTTTAGCTTGACCTCTGAGCCTGCTGCTCTGGTTTGACATTTGTGGTGAATACTGACATATTATCTGGAAGTCGATAACCCTGGCTCAAGCCAACCTCAGGAATGTGCACAGCAAAAGCCGCTCTGTTGGTAGTCGGATCCACAGATCCATCAGTGTAAATTACCAAGTGCCCATCATCCCAATGCTCATTAATTACTTTGTTGACCACGCCTACTGGGTTTTCCTTGCCCCTCTCCTTAAGAACGTCTTTAACAGTCCAGTCCGGCAGCAATCATGGGGGAACAGAGGTCCAAACCACTCTTAGGAACATTTCAAAACACAATTCTGGTGACTCAGCCCACACTGTTTTAACAAAAGACCCTCATCTCCCCCCTTTAACAAACTCCCAGCTCTCCTCCAGCACATGCTTCACAGGGTTACTCTGATCTTGAGCCTGCAATCTTCCAGCATACTGTAGGCCCAACTTTCTCCACCTAAGACTCAAAGGCATCTCTCCACACTCCACTAGAAGAGCCGGGATCGGGGTGGTCCTCATTGCCCCAGAACACACTCTCAGAGCTTTAGCCTGCACAACATCCAGCTTTGTGAGAGTTGTCTTTGCTGCATTACCATACACTAAACAACCATAGTCCAGGGAAGCTCTAACCATTTCCCGATGTATCATGAGAAGTGCACTTTTATCTGCACCCCAACTACTTCCTGCAAGACACCCCATAACATTTATAATTTTATCACATTTACCCACAGTCTTCTCCACATGAGCTTTCCATGTTAACATCTCATCAAAAACCACACCTAGGAACTTGAAAATTTTTACTCTTTCTAATTCACTATTATACAGAGACAAGCCTACAGAACTGCAACCTTTACGTTTATACCCAAATATTAGATACTTACTTTTTTCCACAGATAATTTAAACCCCGATCTTCCTGCCCACTTAACTACTTCATTCAAAGCTGCTTGCATTTTCTTTAATAAATGGGGAACACTACGACCCCTTTCCAAAGTGCCCCATCATCAGCAAACAGAGAAAGTCCAAACCCACCACCAATGTTATCAAATATATCATTAATCATTATGTTATCACCATAATCACACTCCTCACTGTCAGCACATTACTGGTGGTTGGCTCTCACTGCGGTATTGTATCACTTCCTGTTCCGGAGCACAGCGGTGTTTTGCTGTATCTGTTAGCTGTTTAATCTGCGTAGTTAGATTGACCTAGATAACTAGATAGCGATTTGTTTCACAGTGTAAGCTTCACGTGCCTTAACTAAAGCACTCCCTCTGCTGAATCACCTCTAAATTATTTACACATTATTCACTTTGTGTGTTTTTAGGAATCCGCTAGCTTAGCGCAGCTACTAGCTCTTAGCCAGTTTAGCATGGCCGATTCTCCTGTCTCTCCCGCACTTTTCTGCTCTGGGTGTGAAATGTTTAGTTATTCCTCAGCCTCCTTTAGCAGTAATGGTACTTGTAATAAGTGTAGCTTATTCGTAGCTTTGGAGGCCAGGCTGGGCGAACTGGAGACTCGGCTCCGCACCTTGGAAAATCCTACAGCTAGCCAGGCCCCGTAGTTGGTGCGGACCAAGGTACCTTAGCCGCCGTTACCTGTCCCCCAGCAGATCCCGAGCAGCCGGGAAAGCAGGCCGGCTGGGTGACTGTTAGGAGGAAGCGTAGTCCTAAACAGAAGCCCCCTGTACACAACCAACCCATTCACATCTCTAACCGTTTTTCCCCACTCGGCGACACACCCGCCGAGGAACAAACTATGGTTATTGGCGACTCTGTTTTGAGAAATGTCAAGTTAGCGACACCAGCAACCATAGTCAATTGTCTTCTGGGGGCCAGAGCAGACGACACTGAAGGAAATTTGAAACTGCTGGCTAAGGCTAAGCGTAAATTTGGTAAGATTGTAATTCACGTCGGCAGTAATGACACCCAGTTACGCCAATCGGAGGTCACTAAATTAATATTGACTTGTGTGTAACTTTTCAAAAACAATGTCGGACTCTGTAGTTTTCTCTGGGCCCCTCCCCAATCGGACCGGGAGTGACATGTTTAGCCGCATGTTCTCCTTGAATTACTGGCTGTCTGAGTGGTGTCCAAAAAATGAGGTGGGCTTCATAGATAATTGGCAGAGCTTCTGGGGAAAACCTGGTCTTGTTAGGAGAGACGGCATCCATCCCACTTTGGATAGAGCAGCTCTCATTTCTAGAAATCTGGCCAATTTTATTAAACCCTCCAAACTGTGACTATCCAGGGTTGGGACCAGGAAGCAGAGTTGTAGTCTTACACACCTCTCTGCAGCTTCTCTCCCCCTGACATCCCCCCAATACCCCATCCCCGTAGAGACGGTGCCTGCTCCCAGACCACCAACAACCAGTAAAAATCTATTTAAGCATAAAAATTCAAAAAGAAAAAATAATATAGCACCTTCAACTGCACCACAGACTAAAACAGTTAAATGTGGTTTATTAAACATTAGGTCTCTCTCTTCTAAGTCCCTGTTAGTAAATGATATAATAATTGATCAACATATTGATTTATTCTGCCTTACAGAAACCTGGTTATAGCAGGATGAATATGTTAGTTTAAATGAGTCAACACCCCCAAGTCACACTAACTGTCAGAATGCTCATAGCACGGGCTGAGGGGGAGGATTAGCAGCAATCTTCCACTCCAGCTTATTAATTAATCAAAAACCCAGACAGAGCTTTAATTCATTTGAAAGCTTGACTCTTAGTCTTGTCCATCCAAATTGGAAGTCCCAAAAACCAGTTTTATTTGTTGTTATCTATCGTCCACCTGGTCGTTACTGTGAGTTTCTCTGTGAATTTTCAGACCTTTTGTCTGACTTAGTGCTTAGCTCAGATAAGATAATTATAGTGGGCGATTTTAACATCCACACAGATGCTGAGAATGACAGCCTCAACACTCCATTTAATTTATTATTAGACTCAATTGGCTTTGCTCAAAATGTAAATGAGTCCACCCACCACTTTAACCATACTTTAGATCTTGTTCTGACTTATGGTATGGAAATTGAAGACTTAACAGTATTCCCTGAAAACCCCCTTCTGTCTGATCATTTCTTAATAACATTTACATTTACTTTAATGGAAAACCCAGCAGTGGGGAATAAGTTTCATTACAGTAGAAGTCTTTCGGAAAGCGCTGTAACTAGGTTTAAGGATATGATTCCTTCTTTGTTATGTTCTCCAACGCGATATACCAACACGGTGCAGAGTAGCTACCTAAACTCTGTGAGTGAGAGAGTATCTTGTCAATAGTTTTACATCCTCATTGAGCACAACTTTGGATGCTGTAGCTCCTCTGAAAAAGAGAGCCTTAAATCAGAAGTGCCTGACTCCGTGGTATAACTCACAAACTCACAGCTTAAAGCAGATAACCAGTAAGTTGGACAGGAAATGGCGTCTCACTAATTTAGAAGATCATCACTTAGCCTGGAAAAAGAGTCTGTTGCTCTATAAAAAAATCCCTCCGTAAAGCTAGGACATCTTACTACTCATCACTAATTGAAGAAAATAAGAACAACCCCAGGTTTCTTTTCAGCACTGTAGCCAGGCTGACAAAGAGTCAGAGCTCTATTGAGCCAAGTATTCCTTTAACTTTAACTAGTAATGACTTCATGACTTTCTTTGCTAATAAAATTTTAACTATTAGAGAAAAAATTACTCATAACCATCCCAAAGACATATCGTTATCTTTGGCTGCTTTCAGTAATGTTTGTATTTATCTTATGGCCTCAGACAGTGGACTCATCTCTGTGCGTGTCCTGTTAGACCTCAGTGCTGCTTTTGATACTGTTGACCATAAAATTTTATTACAGAGATTAAAGCATGCCATAGGTATTAAAGGCACTGCGCTGCTGTGGTTTGTATTTAATATTTATCTAATAGATTACAATTTGTTCATGTAAATGTGGAGTCTTCTTCACAGACTAAGGTTAATTATGGAGTTCCACAAGGTTCTGTGCTAGGACCAATTTTATTCACTTTATACATGCTTCCCTTAGGCAGTATTATTAGAAAGCATTGCTTAAATTTTCATTGTTACGCAGATGATACCCAGCTTTATCTATCCATGAAGCCAGAGGACACACACCAATTAGTTAAACTGCAGGAATGTCTTACAGACATAAAGACATGGATGACCTCTAATTTCCTGCTTTTAAATTCAGATAAAACTGAAGTTATTGTACTTGGCCCCATAAATCTTAGAAACATGGTGTCTAACCAGATCCTTACTCTGGATGGCATTACCCTGACCTCTAGTAATACTGTGAGAAATCGTGGAGTCATTTTTGATCAGGATATGTCCTTCAATGCGCATATTAAGCAAATATGTAGGACTGCTTTTTTGCATTTGCGCAATATCTCTAAAATTAGAAAGTTCTTGTCTCAGAGTGATGCTGAAAAACTAATTCATGCATTTATTTCCTCTAGGCTGGACTATTGTAATTCATTATTATCAGGTTGTCCTAAAAGTTCCCTGAAAAGCCTTCAGTTAATTCAATATGCTGCAGCTAGAGTACTGACGGGGACTAGAAGGAGAGAGCATATTTCACCCATATTGGCCTCTCTTCATTGGCTTCCTGTTAATTCTAGAATAGAATTTAAAATTCTTCTTCTTACTTATAAGGTTTTGAATAATCAGGTCCCATCTTATCTTAGGGACCTCATAGTACCATATCACCCCAATAGAGCGCTTCGTTCTCAGACTGCAGGCTTACTTGTAGTTCCTAGGGTTTTTAAGAGTAGAATTGGAGGCAGAGCCTTCAGCTTTCAGGCTCCTCTCCTGTGGAACCAGCTCCCAATTTGGATCAGGGAGACAGACACCCTCTCTACTTTTAAGATTAGGCTTAAAACTTTCCTTTTTGCTAAAGCTTATAGTTAGGGCTGGATCAGGTGACCCTGAACCATCCCTTAGTTATGCTGCTACAGACTTAGACTGCTGGGGGGTTCCCATGATGCACTGAGTGTTTCTTTCTCTTTTTGCTTTGTATGCACCACTCTGCATTTAATCATTAGTGATTGACCTCTGCTCTCTTCCACAGCATGTCTTTTTCCTGATTCTCTCCCCTCAGCCCCAACCAGTTCCAGCAGAAGACTGCCCCTCCCTGAGCCTGGTTCTGCTGGAGGTTTCTTCCTGTTAAAAGGGAGTTTTTCCTTCCCACTGTCGCCAAGTGCTTGCTCACAGGGGGTCGTTTTGACCGTTGGGGTTTTTCTGTAATTATTGTATGGCTTTTGCCTTACAATATAAAGCGCCTTGGGGCACCTGTTTGTTGTGATTTGGCGCTATATAAATAAAATTGATTTGATTTGATATGATGTTAAAAAGAACAGGGCTGATCACACTACCCTGCGCCTGCAAGTACCATTATCAATCTCCAGGACATCAGACAGAACATTACCCACTCTAACCTGGATCCTCCGCTTCTGAAAAAAAGCTGCAATCCACTTCAACATACGGCCGCGTACTCCAGCACCATACAATTTGATAACAACGCCCTCTTTGTTAACCAATGCCTTCTGCACTTCTGATTCCAGCAATAACACAGAGTCCATAGTTCCGCGCCCCAACCTAAAACCATTTTGTACTTTGGAAAATCGCCCCTCCTTCTCCAGCTTGTAAACCAACCTATCAGTAACCACTCTTTCCATAATTTTGCAAATAACTGATGTTAACGCTATTGGCCTGTATGACCCTGGATTCTTGGCATCCTTACCTGGTTTTAAAATAGGAACCACAACTGCCAGCCTCCTAGAAGCAGGTAACTCTCCCGTTTCCCCACACCTTATTAAGCAGAGCTAAGATCTCATCCAAAAATACCTCATCAAGGTGCTTAAAAATCTCATACCTTAACCCATCCTTTGCTGGAGCGGTTTTGCCTCCTCTGTTAAGGGCATTCTGCAATTCCTTCAATGAAAATAATAAATTAACAGGGTCAGAATTATCAACATTAACCTCAAGTTTAAAATTCTGACCAGTCAAAGTCTCACTCCTTTGCTTGCTCCCACCCACCCCAATATTATCACTGCTATGAACTTCCTGGAACTTCTCAGCCATCATATTTGCTTTCTGTCTATTACATAAGGCTTCCACTCCCTTATGCTCTAACACAGGAATTAATCTTTGCCTACAAATCCCAGCCATATGATGCACAGCTGACCAAACCTCAGCCACTGACTTCTCCGCCCTCAGCTTATTACAATATTTCCTCCAACTGTCATGTTTAGCTGCCTTAATTGTCCTTCGAGCCATAGCTACCAATCTCTTATATACAACTGCATTCTGATATAAAGGGTACTTCTTTAACACCCTAAAAGCACGGTTCCTCTGTTTTACAGCTTCTGTACATGCCCTGTTCCACCACGGGACACTAACCCTCTCCTTCAAACCTCGTATCTGAGGAATATATTACAAGCATTTTTCGTAATGATTTCACAAAGACTGTCCCACCACTCATCTATAGTGTAATCATTTACTTGACCCACATCACCATTACACCCCTCCACAAATCCCCTCCACTTTGCTTTACTAAAATCAAAAGTGTTAGGCCTACCAAAATCTTCTTTTACCAACATATTACTAAACTTTAGCATAATTGGAAAGTGATCACTCCCTAGGGCACTGGACCCTAAACAATCCCACTCTCCCACCCGAGCCAATGCTGGAGAAGCTATAGCTAAATCAATACAAGAAAACCTGCCTGATCTAATATTAAACCTTGTGGGCCACAGTGAAGTCCTCTTTTTTTTTCTGTGCTTTACCCAAGTCCACCACTACGCCACTAGATAGCGGTGTTGCACCTTTTTTGCCATAATTTAACAGGCACAATTCAACTCCGTTACACATATACACACACGCGCGCGCACGCACACACACACGTGTACGTGTGTACGCAGATCCTAATAAATGTCTTAAAATAGTTCTTCCAACACAAAACACAACATGTTGCTACACATGTTGTGTAATAAGCCACTTCCCATTTCAATCATACTCACCTGTGAAATGTTTGTCCACAACCTTTGATCTGGTGATTTGTGCAATTTATAGCTGCACTGAAGATATTTTTTAACAAAATTACAAAGAATAAAGTTGTGTGGGCCTCATTAAAGCTCAATAGAAAAGAGCGTTCAGGAGCGGGACATCAAAGTGGTAATATGGCGGCCGGTTTGTTTCAAAAATATTAGAAAAAGCTTGAATCTTTGACTAGACTGGGTTGCTTGACGCGAGGACGTTTCGCTTCAAATCACAGAAGCTTCCTCAGCTAAAATTCTTGCTCTGGTGGTCTGACTTCTGTCTTGACTCTTGTAGAGAAGAATAATTGGAGAAGAAGAATGATGAATTCAAAAATATTGGCTATCAGTGGGTGCGGTGCAGATTGTCTGATGGGTGTAGTAAGATGGCTGCCACAATACTTCCGGTGTGTTTATGCTGCGTCCAGGCGGAAGTGCGCGAGTTCACGAGACCAAAACAGAAACAAGAGTTTTCTGAAGCCTTTTGTGGACTCGTTGATTTACATTTCTGATATTTGTTAAAAGGTGAAACGGTTGTTGTTATTTTGACAATGCTCACTTTAACAACAGAGAGACAAATTCTGCCCATTTTCGTGTTTGCTGCCGTCGTTCTCGTCAGCTTTGTTAGCCAGGCAGTATGTCAGACAACACCGTCGCCGTCACCAGCACCAGCACGTAAGTTATTTTTCAGATAAACACTTAAGTGCAGGGTACAGTAGCCGTTTTGCTTCTAATGCTGTTACTGTCAGTTAGTTAATCTTATGTTTTGTGTTTTCAGCCTGTTCTGTGTACTCTACATGTGACACCTGTGTCCCACATGCCGAGGTAAGACTGGTCTCACCCACCCCTTTGCCCCAAACAATGCTTCGTCATAAAGTATTTTTTTATGATGTGTTGTTTATCAAACATCAATTGTTCAAAGTCTGACATCCACTGTGGTGGAAACGTTGCAGATTACTCTTTACTGCCTGCCTTTTAGCCAGAATTTTCAGAAACTTCTTAAACACTGACTATGGTTAAAGACTTTATGTGGGTCTATCAAATCAAACTTTATTCATTAATTCTGCAATGCATACACAGACAGATTGAAGATTGGAGCTTATCATTAACTTTAATGGAAGGAGATAGCATCGGGTTGTGTGTATGCACTCATTAATGTCGGATTTATGCCCCTGTTGTCCTATGATCTCTGAGGTTGTTAGATAAGGAGCCCCAACCTCCAACTGGAAGTGGAAAATCTTGCAGTTCCTTGAATTGCTGCTTCAGGCTGACTCCAAAAGCAAGTTCCACTCCATAGACTCTTGTGTTAAAATGTCAAAATTTAGAGCAGAAATAACCAACTTTGTGCGAGTGTGTGTGTGTGTGTGTGTGTGTGTGTGTGTGTGTGTGTGTGTGTGTGTGTGTGTGTGTGCGCGCGCGCGCGCACGCACATTTGTGTGTGGGGGGGAGTTGATTTACTTATTAGTTTTTATAACTCATTGATTTCATATATTTTTTAAAGCATAAAGTTGTGAATAATTTGGGTTATGGTCGCTTTGAGTGACAGTGTATGCCATGAGCTGAGTCTAGAGCCCCGCTAACAGAGACTGCTAACTGCTGTGGACTGATTGACTGCCCGTCCTGCGTATTTTATTCCAAATATATAATAATATAGCTTGCTTTGTGGTTAATTGTCATAACAGATCATATAAGTAGTCTGTTCTGCAGTATTTCCATCGAGTGAAATTTGCATACCATTTAATTTGTATCACTGTTAGCGCTGTTTGCATGTATCTGTAGCTTTTGTGACATTAGCTTCACTGTCATGATGCAATTTTCAATTTATTTTCATTTGTATAGCACCAAATCACAACAAAGTCGCCTCAAGTAAGGTGACCAACCCCTAGAGTAAGCACACAGGTGACAGTGGTCAGGAAAAACTCCCTCTGATGATTTGAGGAAGAAACCTCA
Source organism: Thalassophryne amazonica (assembly GCF_902500255.1). Classification (NCBI taxonomy): domain Eukaryota; kingdom Metazoa; phylum Chordata; class Actinopteri; order Batrachoidiformes; family Batrachoididae; genus Thalassophryne; species Thalassophryne amazonica. The sequence continues at coordinate 31,279,795 of NC_047109.1, forward strand.
AGTAGACCAGACTCAAAGGGGTGACCCTCTGCTTGGGCCATGCTAGCGACACAATTTCCAAAAACAATTTACAAAGTGAATATTCAGAAAATTTTGCCTGATATTGAGACAATAAGCTGGTTAGAATTTTTAATAACCAAACCCAAATCAACCTAATGAAAATGACCGTCCAGTAAGGATGTGTACTGAAACCCAGTATTACATCCCAGTAATCTCCAACATTAATGACCGCACACACAACCCAATGCTATCTGCTTCAATTAAAGTTAATTATATGCTCCAATGTAAATGGTACTGCTTTCGGTAAGAGAAAATAAATTGATACATTTTTGCTGTGCAGAAAAGAGCTCTTTTTTTCTATCTCAGCCTGCATGCAGAGAAACAACATTACTGCCACTACAACGTGGAGCCTTGCCTGGTTTCATCAACAGCAAGTAGATGATATTCATCTTTAATGAGACACTGGACATTTACATATTTGTTATTTTGTAATAAAAATTACGAAAAACAAACATACATTAACCTGGTAAATCACCCTTCTCACCTCCATATGTAGATTGCATCCAGAAAGTATTCACATCATTTCACTTTTTTTTTACATTTTATTGTGTTCCATCCTCATTCCAAAATGGATGACATTCTTGTTTTTTTCCTCAAAATTCTACACACAATAAAAAACTAAGAAATCAAGATGGAAGCCACTTCTTTAGAAAAAGGCACATGGCAGCCCAGCTGGAGTTTACTAAAAGGCACCTACAGGATTCTCAGACTATGAGAAATAAAATTCTCTGCTCTGATGTGACAAAGATTGAACTCTTGGATAAGGTTGCAACCGATCCAAGGATCGGGATCGGCTTCCGATACTGACATAATCCAAGTATTGGAAAATACCGATCCAACCTGTGACGTTTTCTGATACATGAGGAGCCACTGTGAAATCCACTGTGAAACCTACACAGCGTAACATCTCTGGGACGTTCTCTAGAAATGTTGTGTACTACGGCGTCTATGGTTATGCTTAGGTTGTTCTTGCACACACTGCATGATACAAGCCTTGCACATTATGTCATCACACCACCTGCAAGATCACATTCATGGGTAACCATAAACTTCACACACCAGTTTTTCACAGTTATGGACTATCTGTTGAAGTCAGAATGGGGCCTCAGACTGTGTTTTAAAGACCTCCATTAAAACAAATGATTGAAGTACTGAACCAATCCTGAGCAATTATTGATCAACTTGTAATCGACCACTGTTGCTGTATGTACACTTTGGAAGGTTAAATGTTACTGCTCTTGGTGATCTCATCAGCTGTGTGTGTGTGTGTGTGTTTAAACTGAATTTTTCATCACTTTTCTCACCGCAGTAATGCTGAAGTGAGCAGAGCTGCTCAACTGGTTTTTGTTAACTTTGTGACAAAGCAGCAGCCTCCACAAGGCAAGGTATTTTTTTTTTTTCATAACAAATTTGGTTACAACTAAATTCAGTATGTTTTGCATTAAAATGCTTGGAGGGACAGGTAATGAATACTGAACAGTATAATAAATGAAAACACAGTCAATGCATTAAAAGACATCCAAGGCACTGGATCCTGCACCAAAAAACCCCAATGAAAAACAAACAAACAAACAAAATCAGTCATAAAATTGTTTTTTTCGAAATCAGTGTTTAAAACATCACTGAAATGTCAGTGCCATTAATTAATGGTACTTGTACATGTTGTATGTGCACCTTTATGTTTTAACATGTCAGTAATGATTATAACTAATATTATTTGTATAGTCTAATTTAGAAGATTGAAATAAATAAAAATGAAAAAGTTGTTTTAAATCAAAGGTATTTCAGTTTAAAAAAAAATCACAAATCATGACTTTTTAGAAAAAAGTTTTTTTTTTTTACCAGGCCTGATTTGATGTTAGACTTTTGTGTTCTATTTTTTTTATCCCATGGCCAAAATATGGCCATCGTATATTGCAAAGACCTTGTGCCCATCCGTCCGTCTGTCTGTCTGTCTGTTCTCAGCGTAAGTCCAGTCCTATTACTGCCAGGATCTTCACAGTCAAAGGGAACATTCTTGGTCTGAAGTTCACATTGTTTCCTATTTTTATGCTCATAGGGCCGACAGCATAAATCCATTCCTATTAGCTGCTGCCAAGGTCTTCAAATTCATAGGGAGCATTCTTGGCACACAGACCTTAGACAAGTTCAAAGATGGCTAACCTTGACCTATTTTAAGAGGTCAAAAGGTCACATTCCGTTACATATTATGCTCATACGGCTGAGGGTATTTTAGCATTGGGTTATATTTTGTACAGAGGAAACATGCAGGCCCTGTTCTGCATGAATGACTGCATCACTCTGAAATGAAACCACTGACTTATATATAGCAAAGATTCGTCCCATCCTGTCTATGGCTGATGCTGAGACTCTGATTCATGCATTTGTCTCTTCTAGATTGGATTATTGTAATGCTTTATTCTCTGGCCTGCCGCAGTCTAGCATTCGAGGACTTCAGTTGCTGCAGAATGCTGCTGCCAGAATTTTGACACAAAATAGAAGGTTTGACCACATTACTCCCTTTCTGGCATCCCTTCATTGGCTACCGGTTTCTGCCAGATTGGATTTTAAAGTTTTATTGTTGGTTTATAAAATTGTTCATGGACTGGCACCTTCCTACTTGGCGGACTTGGTTAAGCCCTACGTACCTGCTAGGCCTTTGTGTTCGCAGGGCGCAGGGCTTCTGTGTGTTCCGAGGATGAACAAAAAGTCTGTGGGGTATAGAGCCTTCTCCTACCGTGGTCCGGCTCTTTGGAATGATCTACCTGCTGTTATTCGGCAGTCTGACACGGTGGAGATTTTTAAATCAAGACTGAAGACCCACTTTTTTAGACTGTCTTATCATTAATTTTTTAATCTGTTTGTGTTTGTTTTGTAATTTCTTTTTATTCTACTGTGTTTTATCTTTTAACTGTGCTTTTCTTGCTTTTAATTTTGATTTTAGATTAATTTGTGTTGTTGTGAATTATGTGAAGCGCCTTGGGGCGACTTTGTCGTGATTTGGCGTTATATAAATTAATAAATTGAAATTGACTTAATGCTTATTAACATTAAATATCAAATACATAAAATATAAAATGAAGATAAAAAAAACTGATGTGGCAATATATTACCCCTTTAACAATTATGTTGTTGGAGACGAGGCCATTTCATTTTAAAATTTGTCCATTGAATGTTAAAATCTGCATGAAAAACATTGTGAATCAAGCATCTTGACATGGTTTTTAAACCTGTAGGAGCTCTTTTTGGCTGTTAATTAATCACTGTTAAACCTAACAAGCGTTTCTGTTTATGGCCCAAACCCCCACATTTGAGATCTGTTGATGAGTTATTAAAGCAAGTTACTTTTGCAAGAAAACTATTTCATATGTGTCACACATGGAGATGAGACATGGGAAAATATTTGTCAGATAACAAAAAAAGGCTAATCTATGTTGTGTGAATATGGCGATAGCATTATTTTTCAGTTAGTGCTATTAAAAAATACTTCTGGTCTGGTGTTGTTCAAACTGTGCAAAAAAGTGTCCAGGGGCGCACACCACCAAGCCAGTTATTGCTCCCCAACACTCTTTATTTACTGATCAAGTCAGTGACATCAGAAAGAAATGGCTCAAAGTGCAATTAATGTGAATTAAAAATATGTAATACGTTATAGATGCTGTAATCAGTTAATCTAAGTTAACATATTATTTTGACAGCCATAGAAAATATTAAATACACAAATGGCTACAAGCAATTTTTGCAGAGGTCAAATTGTGCATTGATGATTATTTTTGTAAAGGAGCAGCAGCCAGAGTGGAAAAATTAAAGATGATGCAAGTTTTTATTTTTATGGCTAAACGTTGAGCTGCACTAATTGTTGGTGAGCTGTATGTGTGTTTTACTGAAGCAGGGGTGTGAGCGCTGTGGAGGCATCTCTTTAGGCTGCACTTTCAGCTATTTTGTTCAGAATGTCCTGCTGCTGTAGTGGAACTGCAACATTTCATCCAATTTTCACTTTTGACATATGATGTATTATGGTACACATCAAGATATACCAATTAAGTTAGACATTGTCTAACTCTAATAAGCTACTTTTACCACTTTTCCTCCTGCCAAGTCTGGGATAAAAAACACACTGGCAGGCAGGCAGTGAGTTCATTTCAAAATGCATTTTAATTATTTAATTACCAAATATGCGGTATGGTTTTCCCAGTGGGGTTGAGGAGTGAGGGTCACATGATCAGCTAAAATATATATATTTATGATATACAGTCTTTAGAAGTGTAGTATTTAACTTTCCTCTGTGGTCTCGTCTTTCATCTTCATTTGCTATTGCCAGGATTTAGTGAATGTTATCCATGGTCAGTGCAGAGGCAGTAGTTCAGGCTTTGGATTCTTCTGGAATAGATTCCTGCGTGTGTGTTTTTTTTTTTTTTTTTTTTTTTTTTTTTTTTTTTTTTTTGCTTTCTGGTTTGCCACAGATGAGCACCAGAAGTCTTCAACTGAGATGCAGTTGTCAGGAAAGCAGGAAGCATGGTCATGTGATGCCAGTGTTGGCCTCATATGTGCATTTTAAATATTTTGATTCTGTTGTCAGTTTATAGATGTTTAATGGTAGTGTTCACTATTGCTATTCGGTACGTTAATGTTTCTCATAATCCCCTTGGTGGCCCCCTGCGCTTCCCAGAATGCTCCGTGGCGCTAGCGGAGTTCCGCTGTCTCACAGCGCATGTAAACAATGGCAAAGCAAGGATGTGGATGGCGTTGATCCAGCGAGTTCACAGGCAATTATGATGATGACATGTTCTCCCAAGTTGAGAGGGTTATCTAGAGGAGGTGTAGCAACTGTAATGGACTTCTGCCGTGCTCCGATGTTGTCTTATTGTCCACACTTCACGAGGATGGCTTACATTGTGAGCGCTGAGCTCCTGACATGGAACTCTGCTGAAAGCGTGAGTCACGGACTGCGAGATGGCGCAAGATTCACAACTGCGAAACAGAGAATTAACTTGTATTGAATTCAATTTTATTATCATCATTAGAATTTTCCTCCTTAATATATTTCATAAGCACCAGAGTTGGTGCTTAAATGAAATGGAATGTGGAATCTGGAGTTCACATTATTATTATAGACATTGAATACAATTGTGAATGAAACATAATGAAGACTCTTTCAAGCTTCACTTAAACATTCTTCTGTATATACTCATAAAGCATGGACTCTGGATAGTTTTCAACGGGCTGTCTTGATATTGATAAGGGATGATCATTTTCACACCATGAATGTGGTTTTCACATGTCAGTACAGTCATAATGCTTTGTCTTTTTCTGCAGTGTCTGTGGTGTTTTACCACCAACAATTGTACACACTACCCGGTGTCCTGGCTTCTGCCTCCACCATCAGTGTGCAAGTGGTCCCAAGCCCGTTGGGGAGTGTGTTGGCGTAAGTTGATCTTCTGCTTACGATGTGAAACATGATGAAAAGTCATGATTATCTGAATGCTATGTTTAAGAGAAATGTGCACACTTGTATGAATTATCGAGACTTATTCTAGACATGAATTTATTCGTTGTCTTGCATGAAATCGCAGTGTGTTGATGCTGACATCAAGTATATAAGGCTGAAGGGGTGTGTGTGTGTGTTTGCTATGCACAGCCACAGTAATTAAGCAATCAACACCAAACTGGCTATGGTGACTGGGGACACCAAGGGGGAGGTCACTGGGGCCCTTAAGCCCCTTTCACACCCGTCCTGCTTAGAGTTTTATTGTGCTGCGTATTCATTACGCAGGAATGGCTGCTTACGTTGTGCGCGGGAGGTTCTTTTGTGGTTTTGGCCCACCTCCTCGTCTTCTGTGGTTTTGAAGATTCACTGCCAGCAAAGTTCAGCAGAGTCCAACGTGATTAATAAAATCTAGCGATGCCGGTATGTACTGATAAAAAAAACTTAAGTTTTTTCAGACGGACTGGCGTAGGATAGCGTACAATTGCGAAGGCTATGAGGTCTGTCTGTATGAGGTCTGTCCATAAAGTAACGGTCCTTTTTATTTTTTCAAAAACTATATGGATTTGATTCATATGTTTTTACGTCAGCCAAGCTTGAACCTTCATGCGCATGCGTGAGTTTTTACATGCCTGTCGGTTGCGTCATTCGCCTGTGAGCACGCCTTGTGGGAGGAGTGGTCCAGCTCCCTCATCGGATTTTCATTGTCAGGAAATGGCGGAATGATTTGGGCTTTTTTTCCATCAGAATTTTTTCAGAAACTGTTAGAGACATGCAGCTGGAAACCATTCGAAATATTTATCTGGCTTTCGATGAAAATTTTACGGGCTTCATAGAGAATAAGGAGTGTTACTACAGGTTTAAGAATGGCCCACAATGGTGCTCGGTGCGCCGCGCTCCGAGCTACGACGACGAGGCAGAAACCACCAGATAATTTCTAAACGGATGGCTCTGTGGAGCCGGGGCCGGCGTGTGCAATTTCTCTGGTTATTACAAGAGCTGAACATCAGCCATTTTCCGGCAGATTTCACTTTTAACAAGAGATTTTGTCATGGAAAGCTGCGCGGAGGCTTCGCGCATCACGATGGAGCCGCTGATGGAGCGAGACAAAGGAACACCTCTGTTTCGGAGTGCCAGACAACAAGTTGGGACATGCCTATCTCGGCTTTCAGTGCTTACCAGTCGAGTGAGTATAAGAGAAATTGTGGGGAGCTGGACATGTCCCAACTTGTCATCTGGCACTCCGAAACGGAGGTGTTCCTTTGTCTCGCTCCATCAGCGGCTGGACCACTCCTCCCACAAGGCGTGCTCACAGGCGAATGACGCAACCGACAGGCGTGGAAAAACTCACGCATGCGCACGAAGGTTCAAGCTTGGCTGACGTAAAAACATATGAATCAAATCCATATAGTTTTTGAAAAAAATAAAAAGGACCGTTACTTTATGGACAGACCTCGTACAGTAATGCAGTGTTGCACAGACATACATACAGTAGCAGAGTGTTGCATAGGCTTGCATAGAGCACTGGACACAGTGTTCTACACCGAATGTCCATGAAAAAAATTAAAAGTTAAAATTAAACATGTTTAATTTTTTAGTCCATTTTTGAGTCCATGTCCCTTGGCGTGTTGCCACAGAGGACTGCATAAGCTCGGCGTAGTCGGTACACCGCATTATGCAACTCTACGTTGGCCTGGTGTGAAAGGGGCTTTAGATTGAAAGTGTGTTTGCGTGCATGTATGTGTGTTTGCTATGCACAACCACTGTAATTATGCAATCAACACCAAAATTGCTATGGTGACTGAGAACAAAAAGGGGGAGGTCACTAGGGCCTTTAGGTTAAAAGTGTGTGTGTGTGTGTGTGTGTGTGTGTGTGTGTGTGTGTGTGTGTGTGCGCGCATGTGCGCGCGTGTGCTATGCACAGTCACAGCAATTAAGCAATTGACACCAGATCTGCTATGGTGACTGGGGGCACCAAGGGGAGGTCACTGGGGTCCTTACATTGAGAGTGTATGTGCCCTTTAATTACAATCACGACCTGGTCATTGGAGCCCTTATTTTCGCAGTTCACATGGTACTCAGGTCAGGTAGCAAGCTTCACACTTGTGTGCAAGGGTGCACTTTAATTTGAATCTAAACGGGCCAGTGCACTGCATGCATTTTTGCAATTATTCCTCCAAAGAAGTTGTAGGGACAGTCACTGAAAGTGGTTGGGCTAAACCTGGAGACGCCATGCTTCTCACACAGTCAGCAATATGTACAGTGAGGCAAATAAGTATTTGATTCACTGTCAGTTTTGCAAGTTTTCCCACCTACAAAGAATAGAGAAAATCACATTACACTGTATGATTTTGTATGAGGGCGTGGCCAGACACCGCTCCTACTTTTGGTTTTGGGCGGGTTGCCAGGTCAGCACTCAATAAGCTTGCCAGTTGCCAGGTCTGCAATTTCTAAGCCAGCCTGCAGGAGGCAAGCTGGAGTAAGCAATTTTATCCATTTTTTTTGCACTTTCCTTGTATCAGAGCATATTTCACCCATATTGGCCTCTCTTCATTGGCTTCCTGTTAATTCTAGAATAGAATTTAAAATTCTTCTTCTTACTTATAAGGTTTTGAATAATCAGGTCCCATCTTATCTTAGGGACCTCTTAGTACCATATCACCCCAATAGAGCGCTTCGCTCTCAGACTGCAGGCTTACTTGTAGTTCCTAGGGTTTTTAAGAGTAGAATGGGAGGCAGAGCCTTCAGCTTTCAGGCTCCTCTCCTGTGGAACCAGCTCCCAATTCAGATCAGGGAGACAGACACCCTCTCTACTTTTAAGATTAGGCTTAAAACTTTCCTTTTTGCTAAAGCTTATAGTTAGGGCAGGATCAGGTGACCCTGAACCATCCCTTAGTTATGCTGCTACAGACTTAGACTGCTGGGGGTTCCCATGATGCACTGAGTGTTTCTTTCTCTTTTTGCTTTGTATGCACCACTCTGCATTTAATCATTAGTGATTGACCTCTGCTCTCTTCCACAGCATGTCTTTTTCCTGATTCTCTCCCCTCAGCCCCAACCAGTCCCAGCAGAAGACTGCCCCTCCCTGAGCCTGGTTCTGCTGGAGGTTTCTTCCTGTTAAAAGGGAGTTTTTCCTTCCCACTGTCGCCTAGTGCTTGCTCACAGGGGGTCGTTTTGACCGTTGGGGTTTTTCTGTAATTATTGTATGGCTTTTGCCTTACAATATAAAGCGCCTTGGGGCACCTGTTTGTTGTGATTTGGCGCTATATAAATAAAATTGATTTGATTTGATCATGGCATTCGTAATAGAATGGTACCCTGTGGAATAGGGGTGTTAGGTCTCTCTCCATCAAAAGGACATCACAAAATTCACTGATATCTGATCAAAATTTTGAACAAAACTTTTAGATGGACTTGACTGACATTAGCTGACAAGGTGTGCATTTTGCAGATAGGAAAATGACTTTTTCTGGTTAAAAATGAACACGAAGGTATACAACCCCTGGCAATAATTATGGAATCACCGGCCTCGGAGGATGTTCATTCAGTTGTTTAATTTTATAGAAAAAAAGCAGATCACAGACATGACACAAAACTAAAGTCATTTCAAATGGCAACTTTCTGGCTTTAAGAAACACTAAGAAATCAGGAAAAATAATTGTGGCAGTCAGTAACGGTTACTTTTTAGAACAAGCAGAGGGAAAAAAAATATGGACTCACTCAATTCTGAGGAATAAATTATGGAATCACCCTGTAAATTTTCATCCCCAAAACTAACACCTGCATCAAATCAGATCTGCTCGTTAGTCTGCATCTAAAAAGGAGTGATCACACCTTGGAGAGCTGTTGCACCAAGTGGACTGACATGAATCATGGCTCCAACACGAGAGATGTCAATTGAAACAAAGGAGAGGATTATCAAACTCTTAAGAGGGTAAATCATCACGCAATGTTGCAAAAGATGTTGGTTGTTCACAGTCAGCTGTGTCTAAACTCTGGACCAAATACAAACAACATGGGAAGGTTGTTAAAGGCAAACATACTGGTAGACCAAGGAAGACATCAAAGCGTCAAGACAGAAAACTTAAAGCAATATGTCTCAAAAATCGAAAATGCACAACAAAACAAATGAGGTACGAGTGGGAGGAAACTGGAGTCAACGTCTGTGACCGAACTGTAAGAAACCGCCTAAAGGAAATGGGATTTACATACAGAAAAGCTAAACGAAAGCCATCATTAACACCATAACATAATAGTTAATAATAGTTAATAATAATAGTTACAACACAACAATAATTTAGCATGTTTCTCCTCATTGAATAAACTCGTTATTAGAAAATAAAAAACTTGTGTAGTTCATGCAGTTTCTTTTTATAAATACATTTGCTGAAGATCTAAGGGTTTAACCCCCTGGGGCCGATGCCGTCGTATACGACGACCAAGCTTTGCTAAAATGTAAATAACTTTTTAATGATATGAGATAGAAACTTACTTTTTTTTTTTTTTTTTGCTGAAAAGTTAACTCCGCGGACTTTCGAGCCACTGTCCACCATCTTTTTACTCCTCATAGAAGCTGTGGGATGACGTGAACAATGTGAGTGTCCAATCGGAATTGGTTCACCGTCACATGGTTTTCCAAAATCCAATCGTAGGGCAGATTCACCTCACGTGACACACCAAAGATTGTTTTTAGGAGTGATGTGTTACTAGTTTATTATAGTTTGCTGTGTGTTTTGAATAAATGTGTGTCCCGCTTTACTTTTTCCTTTCTTATTTCTGATTGTAAACCTTTATTACACTTATAAAACAGAACTATAGCATATATATTTTGAAAGTACAGGTTGTCCTGAAAAAAAAGACATAAAACTTGATTGTGGGATGCAGGGACAGCTGTTAACAGCAATAATAAAACATTTATGCCAGGCGAGTGAACTGTCCAAAAAATGCCTTCGGACCCCAGAGGGTTAACCATTGAATCTGAAACATGACAGTAGATGTGTGAAACAATGTGGAATAACTCACTTTGCCAAAGGGTATTCCATGTGATGTCAGTGACCCTATGGCATTGGCAGAGATTTGCGCTGTCCGAGTGCTTCTAGTTAAATAATTAATTTGCATTTTATTGCATGAAATAAGTATTTGATCACCTACCAACCTGCAAGAATTCTGGTTCTCACAGACCTGTTAGTTTTTTCTTTAAGAAGTCCTCTGATTCTGCACTCTTTACCTGTATTAATTGCACCTGTTTGAACTTGTTACCTGTATACAAGACACCTGTCCACACACTCAGTCAATCACACTCCAATTTTGTAGCCCTGCACAAGGCTGGGATGGACTACAGGACAAAAGGCAAGCAGCTTGGTAAGAAGGCAACAACTGTTTGCATAATTATTAGAAAATGGACAAAACGCAAGATGACTGCCAATCTTCCTCGGTCTGATGCTCCATGTAAGATCTCACCTTGCGGGGTAAGGATGATTCTGAGAAAGCCCAGCGCTACACAGGAGGTCCTGGTCAATGACCTGAAAAGAGCTGGGACCACAGTCGCAGAGATTAGTAACACACTACGCTGTCATGGTTTAAAATCCTGCAGGGCACACAAGGTCCCCCTGCTGAAGCCAGCACATGTCCAGGCCCATTTGAAGTTCTCCAGTGACCATCTGGATGATCCAGAGGAGGCATGGGAGAAGGTCATGCGGTCAGATGAGACCAAAATAGAGCTTTTTGGTATCAACTCCACTTGTGTGTTAGAGGATGAGAACAACCCCAAGAACACCATCCCAACCAGGAAGCATGGGGTGGAAACATCATTTTTGAAGGTGCTTTTCTGCAAAGGGGACAGGACAACTGCACCATATTGAAGGGAGGATGGATGGGGTCATGTATTGTGAGATTTTGCCAAACAACCTCTTTCTGACAGTAGGAGCATTAAAGATGGGTCATGGCTGGGTCTTCCAGCATGACAGTGACCTGAAATATACAGCCAGGGGAACTAAGGAGGGGCTCTGTAAGAAGTATTTGAAGGTCGTTGAGGAGCCTCGCCAGTCTCCAGACCTGAACTCAATAACAAATCTTGCCACAGTGTGTGCAAACTTGGTAAAAAACTGCAGGAAACATCTGACCTCTGTAATTGCAAACAAATGTTTGTGTACCAAATATTAAGGTCTGTTTTTCGATTGCATCAAATACTTATTTCATGTAATAAAATTCAGATTATGTAAAAATCAATGTGATTTTCTGATTTTTTTTTTTTTTTTTAAGATTCTGTCTCTCACAGTTCAAGTGTACCTACGATAAAAATTACAGACCTCTCCATTCTTTGTAGGTGGGAAAACTTCAATTTCAAATCAAAAGTGGATCAAATACTTAATTGCCTCACTTTATGTAAAGGGCAATAAATATAGATCAGCAAAGTGACCATGTTTATCTTTGTGTCTAACATTAAGTCATTGTGTCAGTAGAGTAAAACAACTCAATTAAACAAGTTGAATTTCAAACTGTGTTATGTCATGTTATCTACGCGAGGACTTATTGTAAAAACTACACAAAATAAATGTTAGGATGAATATTTGTTCATGCTTTTTGTTTCTGTGGAACAAAAGAATGTTGGTTCATGTAATGGCATGTCAGAACTTGGATCATCAAATATTGAAAATGGTATGTTTTTAAAAATGTTGTTATTGGTCTCTCGTGAAAATGTCCTTGACCATCATCTGTGAGTGTACCCTCGTAATAATGCTTTCATGCCATTCACACTGTTTAAAACTCCTCAATAATTTGTGTTTCACGAAAGGCATCTACACTGATAAAGCCAACATGTTAGTTAAAAAAACAACTTGACTGGTAACATGGTCTGAGTGATGATTTATGGGACAAGTAAATGGTATCATTGGCAACGAAATCCTTGTTATCAAATTGTTCATATTTTATTAATAAAGCACACTAGATAGCAAAAGGTTTGTTGGCCACAAAACTGATGAGAGTGCATTGGCCTCTGCCAGAGATTGCATCATTTGCAGAATGTTAACATTGGTGCTTAATGATGGCAAATCTCTATCACAGGTTCTGTGGAACTGAAGCACTCTTTTACATTTGTGTTTCAGCCCTCAAGTGTTGTTGGAAAACTGAAAATTATGTTGCTTAACATAATAGTTAATTGGTATGTTGTTAAATTCAGAATTCTGAGTTTCAGTGACATTCATGCTTGTGGACTGATTTGAGGAAGTTCACTAAAGGTTTTAGTTCCTTAAAGTAGCTGTTTGTTTCCTTTAGAAATTTGTGTTGCTGTGGTTGAATAAAGATAAAATGCAGAAACTGTAAATAGTGCTGTGTGAAAGATCATTCAAAAAAGTGAACCCGCTGTATATGTTGATGGAAGTCCTCAAATGCTGTTCGACTAGCTATATAATACAGATACATGTTACTTTTGGAAGCAAATAGCTTTAGGATATTTGATGTTCTGTAGGTAGGAGGTTCTGGTGAGCAAACACATCTTACCTGGAGGGAAATAGAGCTGAGTGGGTGAGTGCAGTCAACCGTCATACTCATGGCTCAAATGGAAAACAGGTTACAAATACTGGATTCCATTTCTGCAACACAAACATATTTCCTCTCTAATGTGGTATTGACTAAAAGGCACAGCATTGTCTGCTGTGAAATCCTGTCAGTCCGGACCAAAGTTTTCAGCAGGGGTGAGCTTGAAGGTCCAAAAAGGTGCATTGTTTCTTGACTACCAATCACATCTAGGGATGGGTATCGAGAACCGGTTCCTTTTGAGTATCGTTAAGAAATGATTCAATCCACCAATATCAATAGCCTTTTTGCTTAACAATTCCCTTATCGTTCCTTCAGAGCAGCCATTGTTTTTGAGGGTGGTTGTTGGGAAAATGATCATTCCTCTGCGTTGATTACAGACCCTACAGCGGCTCTGTAATCAACCGTTTCTACAGCGCGACACCACTTTGAAGCATGAACCAATGAAGCAATGCTTTGATCCACTGGCTCATGGTTCTTTGATTCGCTCCTCTTCAGAAACAGCAAGTCTGCTTCTTAACCCCTCTCAAAGCCATTATTGTGAGTCACTTTTGTTTGGATTAAAGTCACTAACTGGGACCCGTCTTGTTGCAGTCAAGAGATGAGAATCATCCTCCGTTCCATTGGCACAGCTGCAAACGTTGCACGGCTGTCTGCTGAGACAGAGTCCGGTCGGAATTCATAACTTCAAAACAAATTTTCGCTTTAAATAAAATGACACCTCTTACAAACATAACACAGACAAGAAACTACAATCGACTAAAATGTTGTTGTTTTTTTTTTTCCTCCCAAAAAGAGACGTCCTGCATTCTTTATAAATTACATCCTGACATGCAGTGCAGCCAGCTGAGCTCAGCTCAGATGTATGGAAAGACATTCATGCCAATAATGTCTGAAAGGAAATGCATTTGACAATAACTACAGATATTGTTTATTTCTTTTTATGTCCAGAGATCAAGGATCCACCATGTAGAGTTTATTATGTCCAAAGTTTAAGGATCCAGTGACCAATTACATATTTATTTACTTTAGGACTCAATAAAATGTTGTTCAATTTCTATTTAATTGGCTTATAAAGCGCCAAATCACAACAAAAGCCGTCTCAAGGCGCCTCACAGAACAGTTCAGCATAAATTAAAATAAGTAAAAATTTAAAAATTCAAATACATAATTAAAAACAGAAGTAAAAGAATAAAACAGATAAAAACTATAAAAAAATGATTAATAAGAAAGAGAATAAAAATAGGCTTTAAGTCTTGACTTAAAAATGTTCACAGACTCCAACTGACTCACAGTCACAGGAAGACCGTTACACAGAGCGGGTGCATGATAAGAAAAAGCTCTTTGACCCATTGACATAGAAAACCTGTAAAGCCTACTTTTAGTACACACAAAATTCACAAGAGGTATCGATAAGGGAATTGATAAGGAATTGGATTGATAAGCGGAATCGATAATGGTATCGATATCAATAAAATCTTATCGATACCCATCCCTAATCACGTCAGCAAATGATTTCACAGATCATCAGGATTTTAAGGTGATGGGAGGACCTAATCAGTTAAACCACCTGAAGCAAATGGTTGTAAGGAAAACCTTCACCATTCTGGATCTTCATGGCACACCATTGCCCACACTTACACTGCTGTGTTTATGTTCTTTAGCTTTTATTTTAAAGACAAACTATCCAATGTTTAATCATTCACAATAACTGCAACCCAGTCCGGCTGTCACTCGCTTCTTCTCGTCCGTACACGTACTGCACAGAATGCCGTCCTTATGTAGACATTGACATTAATGCTTGTCCGATTGTCCGGGACAAGTGTAAAATGTGATCGGACAAGCAATAGCTCTAAATTGTTGTCTGACCGGACAAGTGGCTTTCTTTTTTGGTTTAAAACGTTCAAATTCTTTATTTACATCGCTCGGAACCAAAATACCTGACTGCCGCCTTTTTGTTTTCTTATTTACATCACGTCTTCTCTCGCACCTCGCGAGAAAGCGTCTTCGGTTTTTCCCGCCACTCTCCACGCAGCGGACAATCGGAAAACATGATATTAATGTGTGCGTGAGACCACTGTATGGAGTGTGCGTTCGTAGTAGAGGCTGACATTTTTTCGGGAGTCCCACGGGTCACGGGTTTCCCGTGGGATTCCCATGGGATGGAAGTCAACTTTGCTATTTATCACGTGATTGGGATGATACGGAATTAAAAATTCACAGGAGCAGACGGGAGCGAGAACCAAGGTTTTAGGCAGCGAGCCGTCCTGCTGTCATTGTCAATTTTTGAAAAAGACGCCAAAAAAATAGCGGGTGGCTTTGCTTAAAACCATCTAAAATTAAGACTGGGTCCGATTGCTGCAGCTGTGTGTGTGTGTGTGTGTGTGTGTGTGTGTGTGTGTGTGTGTGTGTGTGTGTGTGTGTGTGTGTGTGTGTGTGTGTGTGTGTGTGTGTGTGTGTGTGTGTGTGAGAGAGAGAGTCAGCTGGCTGCGAGGAGGGGGGCGCGTGCTGAGCACAGAGTGAAAAACACACAAACTAAACTGTGGCGCTGCCTTTATTTCTCTCTGGACTGTTCTGATGGTACGTCCTGTTCACACCGTGCGCGCATGTCGGTGACAGTTATACTGAAATTATGAGATGAAATAAATTGGTCAAAATTCCTTAAAATAAGAATATATGAATGAACAGAATAAAAATCACACACACGTGTGATTAAAAAATCTGATATGGAGAAACTCTGCAGTGATGTTCAGAAGCAGAAATCACATAAAGCAGCTGAGAACTCTGAACTTGAACAGGCTGTTATTTTCCAGATATTTATTTTAGAGGGCTTAATGTAGTTGTTTTATGTTCAAGCACAAAACGTGACTGAGGAGGAGAAAAAAGAGGAAATTAACTCTAGTCTGAATAAAAGTACAAGCTGCTGATTTTTATTTTTCAAAATGATTAGGCTGCAGTTCTGTTTCATTTATTTCAAAGTAAGTTACCGCTTATTATTTTCAAAAATCATGAGTCAAATCATTCTGTGTTGTTCAGTTTTTTCCTGCACATTTGTGCATGTTTTCTTTCTTTATAAGAGTTTGGTTTTTGTGTTTGTTCTACTACAAACTTTGAAAAAACAATAAAATGTTAACACTTTATCCTTATAGCAGTTCTTTAATTTGAGAAATGGAACAGAAACAACCACAAATAAAAAAGTAGGGACTGTATGTAAAATGAAGATAAAAATAAAAATGTTATATTCCCAGTTTCTCCACTCACACCCACAGAACCGAAAAATTCTTCCAGAGTTGTGACTTGGTGGCTTCTCTCACTTGTCTTCTTCCTGCGTGGACATTTAGTTTTTGACAACTGGCTACCTGACAGTTTTATTTCAGAAGATGTGGCAACAGAAACAGTTCATCTGTGGTAATACAGGGAGACACTTATTGCCTTAATCCAAAAAATAAAAATAAAAAAGTCATTAAAAGACATAAAACATAAATAATGCATGGCCTGTGGTCTTCTAGTTTTTCAAAATGTGGTGGTGATGGACATGTAATGATTCTGATGTTTACTTTGTCTTCTATTTCTGTAACTGCAGACTGTATGAAACCAACATATTTCATGTTTTGTGAGGTCAGCTTTATTTTTATTTATTTATTTATTTTGTTAATATATATCCATTCCTACATTTGAGGCCTGCAGAATTTTCCAAGAAAAAAAGGTTGGGACAGGGCAGTTTATTGTTAATGGAAGAATTAGTTAATAATATTTACAGCCAGTTTTCTTGAGAAATGTCAAAGGATGAATACATGAACATTTCCAACTCACTGAATATTTCTTAGACTTCATTTATATCGATCATTCAGAAATACAGTGTAGTATTTTATGGTAAATCTGTGTCAGGTAGCCAGTTCTCAAAAACGAAATGTCCATGCTGGAAGGAGACAAGTGAGGGAAACCACCAAGACACAACTCTGGAAGAACTTTTGGCTTCTGTGGGTGAGTGGTGAAACTGGGAATATAACAACATTTTTATTTTTATCTTCATTTTACATACAGTCCCTACTTTTTTATTTGTGGTTGTTTCTGTTGCATTTCTGAAATTAAAGAACTGCTATAAGGAAAAGTGTTCACATCTTCTTGTTTTTTCAAACTTTGTAGCAGAACAAACACAAACACCAAACTCTTATGCCGCGTTCACACCAGGCGCGACGTGAGCGACAGCAGCAACAGGTTGCCGTGTAATCCCTATGGAAGGAGGTGTTGTGGCGCCAAGCCACTTAACGCGACACGATGGACACGAATGCAGCAATGCAAGTGAAGCGATTTTGAGCGATTGGCGCGATATTGCGTCGCGATATTGCGTCGCGTCACGTCGCGTTGCCCTCCTCCCCAAGTTGAAAAATCAGAACTTTTTCATCTAGTCGCGCCGCGATGACCAATCAGGGACTGGATATGTAATGGCGTGAGATATCTGGAGTTTGACTGAGTTGGATGTGAACATGTCATGTCTCTGGTAGCCAGCCTGTGAGCAGGACTTATGACCATTTTGTCCTTTATTTCACAATTATGACAGAGTTTTTGGGGGAAGAGCGAACAGTAGCCCCACAGCAGGCAGTAAAGAGTTATTTTTATCTTCTGTGCGCGAGCGAGCGAGCAAATAGTCTGTGAAGATTATTTTATTTATCAACTACACAGATGTATAATAAAACAAATGGTGACGGGTTTATAAACACAATTATGACAGAGAGTGAGCAGCAGCCCCGCAGCAGGGGCAGCAGAGTTATGGAGAGTCATGGAAAGCCGCGCGGAGGCTTCACGCGTCACGACCGATTCGCTGATGAAGCGAGACAAAGGAACACCTCTGTTTCGGAGTGTTAGAGGACAAGTTGGGACATGTCCAGCTCGCCACAATTTCTCTTATACTCACTCGACTGGTAAGCACTGAAAGCCGAGATAGGCATGTCCCAACTTGTCCCCTGGCACTCCGAAACAGAGGTGTTCCTTTGTCTCGCTTCATCAGCGAATTGGTCGTGACCCGTGAAGCCTCCGCGCGGCTTTCCATGACAAAATCTCTTGTTAAAAGTGAAATCTGCCGGAAAATGGCTGATGTCCAGCTCTTGTGATAACCAGAGAAAGAGCACACGACAGTCTCGTATCCACAGAGCCATCCGTTTAGAAATGATCCGGTGGTTTGTGCCTCGTCGTCGCAGCTCAGAGCGCGGCGTGCCGAGCGTCCTTAAAGCTGTAGTAACAGTCCT
Organism: Thalassophryne amazonica; assembly: GCF_902500255.1. Classification (NCBI taxonomy): domain Eukaryota; kingdom Metazoa; phylum Chordata; class Actinopteri; order Batrachoidiformes; family Batrachoididae; genus Thalassophryne; species Thalassophryne amazonica. Next base: position 31,298,119 of record NC_047109.1, read on the forward strand.
TATTCTCTGTGAAGCCCGTAAAATTTTCACCGAAAGCCAGATAAATTTTTCGAATGATTTACAGGTGCCAGTATCTAACAGCTTCTGAAAAAATTCTGATGGAAAAAAAGTCCTTTTCATTCCGCCATTTCCAGACAATGAAAATCCGACGAGGGGGCAGGACCACTCCTTCCCAAGGCATGCTCACAGACGAATGATTTAACCGACAGGCGTGGAAAAACTCACGCATGCGCACGAGGGTTCAAGCATGTCTGACATAAAAACATATGAATGAAATCCATATAGTTTTTGAAAAAAATAAAAAGGACCGTTACTTTATTGACAGACCTCGTATTACACATAACTTAATTTCTGTACTTGCTTGTGTTGGTTTGTTTGCATGTTTGGATTACTTGGGTTGTTACCAGTGAAAAGTTAATGTCAATTAGCTTTGGAAATATATTTACTGAGAAAAATGGTGACAAGTTCAATACTTATTTTACACACTGTGTATATGGCCCCACGCACCCCTTAAAGCAGAACTGTCAGCTTGGTCAGCTTGTTGCTGTTTTGTCTGGTTGTGATTTTTTTTTTTTTTTTTTTTTTTGGTCGCATTATTCTCTTTGGATATTGTGCTATCAGAGCACTCTTGTTGTCTTCCTTGATTCCTCGGACAGCCTGGTTTTTGTTTGTTTTTTGGGGGGGGAGGGGGGGTTTGCTGGTTCTGTCATGATTATGAGCATGTAAGAAATAAAGTTGTTGGCTTGTTCTCATAGCCGCTAGCTCGCCGATGCGTCGACAGGGGGCATGTATGTGGTGGTGGTGTTGTTGTGCCATAAAGCAGTTTGTTTGTCGCAAGACCCGAGACTCTCGTTTACACAACACCGGGTCTGTGTCTCTGAAGTTACAAGGCTGGTTTTCTGCTACGAGACCCCTGGTGGGGGGAGAGAGCCCCCATTCTCCCCAAAACAAATCATTTAGCCATTTCAATTACTCCCAAACTGTAGAACTAAGTTACTTAGTTTCCTTTTGAAGGTTCACTTTAAAGGGGAACTAAGACACAGAAGACATTTTAAAGACATTTTGAAAAAAAAAAAACATTATTTAAAATAATCAGTAATTACGGGCACCACGGTGACTTAGTGGTTAGCACTGTTGCCTCACAGCAAGAAGGTCATGGGTGGATTGGAATCTTTAAATTGTCCGTAGGTGTGTGAGTTGGTGTGAATGTGTGTGTTTATCTGTTTGTGGCCCTGTGTCAGACTGGTGTCCTGTCCTGGGTGTACCCCGCCTCGCGCTCTATGACTGCTGGGATAGGCTCCAGCCCCCTGTGACCCCAAATTGGACTAAGCAGTTGAAGATGAGTGTGATAATGATAATAATTACTTACTATTTGTAATATTTAACAATAAAGTATTGTAGTTTGAACTATATTGAGTTTGACACAAACATTGATTTTGCCTGAGCCCACTGAATGAAGCTGGCTGAAATTCCACAGCTGTGGCCACAACAGTTTGTGTAATCACATGTTCTCATGGTAATAAATAACTTGAAAATCAGTATCTGCATTTTCAGATGATCTACATTTTGCTGGCAGTCTACAGATTCTATGTATGTAAAACATGTTTTTTTTATATTTATTGAGGCCAAAGCATGCCAAAAGAAGGCTTAAAATGGATGTCATTTTTCCAGATTAACACAAGTTTTCTTGTTTCTTCAGTTGGTCTGTCTTGACTTTGTCATTTTGTCATTGTCACAATGTCCAAATTCTTTGCTGTCTACAAATAAGACATAAAACATTAACATCAATTTTTGTTGAATTATTGACATCGTTTTTTACTGTACCTCAAAATTTAATCAGCGGTGGATACATGTACCTGCAGTTATCACAAGGAGGGTGAGTGCCTGCTCTGTGGTTGTTGCTTCCATTTTCAGTATGTTGTCAGTGGCTCGACAAAGTAATTCTGTGATGGCATTCAAACCCCAGAAAGGAGCAGAACATGCACTGCTGCTGCAGTAGTTTTGTTTTCCTGGCCATCATGTATCTGTGTCTGTTATGTTTTCCTTGGAAATGCAAGTTTAGTTTCATCTTCACAATAATGATGGTTGCATTGCTGCTAACATTTCAGCAGGTGGCAGCATTGCCAAACAAGTCGGGCAGAGGTGTTGTTTGGAGAAGAGACCCAATTTTTTCACAATCGTGTTCTTTCAGTTGCTTTTTTTTCTTTTTCTTCTCCTTTTTCTGTGTTTCGATGAGTTCTTGTATGTTTGTTGTTTAGTGCTTTGTCCTCTTGTCTGTTTCAGTGAACTTTGAAGCTCTGGTCATTACTCTGAGCGTAATAGGTGGAACACTTCTTCTCAGCCTCATCATCTGCTGCTGCTGCTGCTGTTGCTGCAAAAAGCGTCGATCACGGTGAGACTATTTAACAAGACAGTGGTGTTTCAGTTCTATTAAAATTGTGGTCATGAGCTTGATCTTGGCTGCATTTGCTGTGTGCCAGCTCAGATCAGACAGACAGTTTCAAAAGGTGTTTGATCTACGCTGTATTTTAATTGCATCATAGATGCAGTAACTGTTTAGCTCCAGTAGGTGTCACAAGTCTACCTTCCTGTGAATTAAGTTTGCCAAGTGGCATTCTGTGTGCTGCTTGCAGTTGTCTGACATTTTTTCCTCAGTACTGCACAGCTGTAAAAAAAAAAAAAAAAAAAAAAAAAAACACAACTGTAAATGGTGTTTGCAAGTGTTTGGTGATTTTTTTATTTATTTTTTTATTTTTTGCCACAAATAGAAACAAAATTTCATACACTCTTTGAGGTCAGTCTTTCCTATTGATGGCAAAATCCACTGTCACACTTACTGCAGAAGGATCAAGACATTTTCTTGATTATTGTATATTTTAGTGATCGTGTTCTCATGAAGATTGAAATCAATTTACGACCAGCCTTTCTCATTTGGAAAAATAAAAGAAGGCAAGTCAAGAAGCACACTTCCAAGCATTGTAAAATTATATATGTAGAAGCGCGGCATTAAAGGGTGCTGTTTCACTTGTGTTTGCTTGTCCTTAACTGTGCTAAAGTGGTGGTGGGAGTGATGTGGAGGTTCATCAAATATAATCAACTTGGAAACCAATGAAAGGCATAACATAATTGTTTAAAAATACACCCAGATCAAAAATTATCCAAAAATTAGCCGTTCAACCTGCAGTTTCTTGCAGTTGTTTGTTGACACTGACATAAAAATAGGTGCCAAATGGCAGAGTGAACCAGTGAGCCAGCATATTCAAATTCAACCACAGTGGTTTGTAATTTTCCATAATCCATCCAGCAGCTGGTGGACATATCTTTGGGATATGACGTAGATAAGCCCAAGTTGCTTTTTGGATTTATCTGATGCGTTCAAGTTTACCAAAAATGAATCACTTCATTCTTCTTATGTTCTGTTTTTAATTCATTTGACTGATTTTGTTGGGTTTTTCAAGTTTGTTGCCATAATTTGGATGTCGCTGTTTTTCATTATCTGTGCCATTATCCTTGTCGTGCAATAAAGCTAGCAGAGATGGAGCAACTGACATTTTTGCTGTTCAACCCCTATGTTGTTCCAGCACAGGGAATAAGCCATTTGACAGATACTACACTTTGAGTTTGGGTACAAATAAAGCACCCCATGTGCCGGAACGTGTTGCAGAAGTTGTGATCCTCGGGTGTGATTTAGTAATTAAGTCAGGAGATGATTCTCTTTTCTTGCCCACAACAACAGACAAGACTCCCAGCAGCAACTTTAATCAGCAGAACTGTGAGTCACAATTGACATCTTTAAATGGCTTTGATGAGTTTTGTGAATAAATTGTGGACTCACTGCTTATGAATCAGTAGTAGTGGATCCATGATCAATGTAGAGAAATGATCATTTTCCCTCTACACAACCTCAAAAACAACTTAACAGCTGAACCTAAGCTTGGTGCTGGAATATTTATGGTATACATTATGTGACTGAAAGCATAAACAGCAGAACAGTTTAACATGCAGAAAGAGTTTCTGTTAGAGGCTGTAAATTTACAGGTGCAGCTACAATGACTGATATGTGGTCCATCAGATTACACGTGCCGATAATTAGATTCAGCGAGATTTTATGACTTCATTACTGGATCACACCCAGATCTATAACGTTGGAGTAGGCGGACGATGCTTTGCTTGTCCCCAAACAATCCCAGCGTGCAACCGCGCCAAATCCAAAATGCAGATGTCCATGAAACTGTCTATAGCAAATAGCAACCAGATAATGTCTCAACCAACATTACGTACACTGCAGTTAAAAAAAATTCTCCTAGGCCTGCACGGTTTAGGCGGTTTATCCAGTACAAGGTATAATTTTGGCCGACGGTAGAGATTTGGACTCCACCGACTAATCGCCATAATGCCCGCGGCGTTTCTCAATCCAGGAGTCCTCTGTGACGCGGCTGTGTGTGTGAACCAGGTGACTGACTCTCACTGCTGTTCATGTAACTTTGTGAGGCGCCTGCTGTCGCTGATATTTGCAAAGCCGTTGTTTATTTATTTTAGCCGACACACTGGGGGAAAGCGGAGTCTCCGTCGCAACCCGAATCAAACATTTGAGAAAGCGCCACATTTAATAACGCAATGATTTTTTTTTTTTAACCGGAGCAGAAAGACAAAATCAGCCAGGTAACGTCAGTTTACCAAGACTGACTTCAGATATGAGTAAATTAAGTATTTTTTTTTATAAAATGTTTTGATGGTTTCATGCTGAGTTTTGTAAATGAGGAATTGACCGTCCTGAAAGCGCTTCATGTATTCAGAGCGGGTGCGCCATCTAGTGTTAAAAAGATGACACTTCAGCTGCTGACCATAAATTTATTCTTTCACATCTTAGATGTACCTTCCAGCAAATTGTATCAGTAGTTTTGAGATCTGCACATTAAATGTTTTCAAAATTACATTATATCTGTTTTCATGTTTTTGTTGTCGTATTTATTTTGATCAATTTACCTTTGCTAAGGGACCCATTCAGAAACATTCGGTGACACCACTCCTCAATTTATTGAATATTGTTCTGGTGTCTTGTTTTTGCACTTTATAGATGGCCCCTAGGCTTCCGTTTCTCTGCCATCTGCTTGTTTAGATTAATATTATTTATTCCAGCTCAGAGGATGGTTCATTGGATAAAAATAAGGTTGTACCTCATTGTCTACTTTCCTGAGGTTAAAAACAAGTTTTGTGTGTTTTTCTATCATGTTTCTCTTAAGATTTATTGAGCTGTTTACTTTTGAGGGGGGGTGTTCAATCCTCTGTGAGTTTGACACATGGACCGTCCCAGTCAGACTCCTCACCTTACACTGTCCCCGGAGCGGGATGCTCCCAGCGGGTCCGGGCGCATCACACCAGAAGCAAAAACTGCTGGGACCACCTCTTCAGGCTGTGACCCCCACAAAAAAAAAAATAATAATAATAATTTTTGCGGTGATCGGGTTTGCGATCAAGATTTCTGCAGTAATTGACCCGTAAACTGAAATCCATAAACTACTTAAAGTGGGGAAAAAAAAAAAAAAAAAAAAAATATATATATATATATATATATATATATATATATATATATATATATATATATATATATATATATATATATATATATATATAATGAATGATATTCACGTTTTGTAAAACCTGCAGTCACGTATTGTGAGACCCGCGTTCATATTTTTCCAGTATTCACCTTTTTGCAATTAAAGGTTTGTGGATTGATTCACGATTTGCAGCTGAATCACATTTTGGGGGTTAACATGGGCCAGAAAATAAATAAATAAATAAATAAATATATATATATATATATATATATATATATATATATATATTGCACAGTCGCATTAATGAGTCTGTTGAAAAGAAAGAAAAAAAAACAGACTAGAGTGAGTGTCTGCCGTTGTATTGAAAGTCTTGTTATTGTAGCTTCCTTTCTGTGAGCTCCGTCTGTGGATTTATGGTGACCTAATTGTGCTTCAGTAAAATGAAAATGTCACGTCAATCAGTCAGCTGCAGTCTGTCAGACTGACAGCCTCCATGGTGGATCAGTGTCGTTTGTCTATCATCTGATGGAAAACAGGATGAAGTACACACACACACACACACACACACACACACACACACACACACACACACACACACACACACACACACACACACACACACACACACACACACACAGAGAGTATCTGTTTAGAATGCTGCTGCAGTTGCATTTCCTTCTTTTGCATCCAGACAGTTTCTCACTTTTTGTTTGTTCAGCCTCAGTTAAATTTTCTAATTCCATTATCACATGACATGTTTCTACAGCACAGCCTCTTGTTTTACTTTTGAACATCAGTTTCTTTTCTTCTTCTGTTGCTCAGCCTGCACTTGGGCTCATGAATGAGATGTACTTGTATTTCAGTGTTTTGAATGAATGTCCTTTTGCAGCTCTTGCATTTTGTAAATCTGTTGATGTGATGATTCTTTATCTAATGTGACACGTTCAGATGAGTATGAAGGTGTTGTTGATTATCAGTTTGAACAAAAATATAATTCTGTTTTTCTGATGCCACCTCTCCACTTTAGGTCTGACCGAGAGGAAGAAAGATACACCAGGAGGCGAGATGAGATGAGACAGCGTGCCGAAGAACGGTAAGACAGTCATATTTGTTTTAAAGAGATCACATAAACCCTTCCAGTTTGGTGGCAAGCAGATAATGTAGCAAAACTACCAAATTAGTCAGACTTCTCACCTTTGAGTTGTGACTGTTTGTTTTTCCATGGAGCCGTCTCTTTGTGGAATACCATCAGACTTGGCTACAGCACTCTGAGTTGGTTGTGGCGGGTTGGTGGTTACATAGTCACAATGCATTCCACAAATCTGTCATTGAGTGTCAAATGTGTATCATGCATACATGACTTTATACAGGGAAATCATTGTAGAATATCAAAACTGATATTTTACTCAGGATCATTCACATGTTTTCGTGGTGAAATTTGAGTCCACCTGGGGTAACTTCAGTTGTTTGGACGTGATTTGGAAAGGCACACACATGTAAGGTCTCACATTTGACTGTGCATGTCAGAGCACAAACCAAGAATGAAGTCAAGGGAATTGTCTGTAGACCTCTGAGACAGGATTGTCTTGAGGCACAAATCTGGGGAAGGGTACAGAAACAGTTCTGCTCCTTTGAAGGTCCCAATGAGCACAGCTGCCCCCATGGATGAAGTTCAGATCCACCAGGACTGTTCTTAGAGCTGGCCGCCTGTCTAAACTGAGCGATCTAAACTGAGAGATAATAATAAAATCTAAACTTTTCAACCTCAGAGGGTTAAATCAACACCATGTAAAGTAGTAACTATGAGTGAACGGTACAAACGGTCGTCAGTATTATATAAATTTACACAAAGGTTGGGATTTTTATTATACTGGCCAACCACTTTTGCACTTGTTTGATGTCATTGAATTGCATCAAAGGTAAAAACCACACGGCTTTGTTTCAGAAAAATTACCAGATCCAGGCATTTTTTTTATTTATGTGTTGTTAATTAAAGCAGATTAATCATGAATCAAATAAGTGCGTGGACATTGTCTCTGCTTCACTTTATAATTGTGGAGTTAATGGAGCGAACAGTCACAGCAGTTGCTGTTGCAGGACAGAGCCACAGCCACAGTGCATGTTTTCAAAACAGTTTAACATTCTGTTTTAAATATGCAACAAATATATTTTATTGACACAGATCAGCAGTGCGCATCAGTCTCCGTCTGTTTGATGAGCACGGAGTGGTAAGAGAGCTGACACGGTGAGAGTTTCACAAACATTTCACATAGTTTCTAATACACACCAATTGAGTGCATCTGATATGACCTTCCCCTGTTTACTTCATTTTCATAATAAAAACAACAGCAATCAGAGATTTCTGACATCCGCCCATCCTGAGCCGATGTCGCAGACCGAACAGTCCCCCCTAAAAATCGGTCCGTCCTGCCTTCACTGCACATGCGTCATTAGCTCCGGTTCACCAATTATCAGCTTGTTTCTGCTTCAAACTGCACTCCAGTCATCATCTGTCTCAGCGACAGATATCTGAAGCTTTTGTACGACAATCATTTCCACATAAATTTATCATAAAAGAGAGGAAGTGATCAGACTGCCGCGGCCACATGAGCTGCTAGCTGATGCATTCACTGCATGTCGATCATTTCAAATTTCACCTTAAAACAGCCTTGTTTCTGCTTAAAACTAACTTTAGAATGATTTAAGACATTTTACTTTATCTGATGGTTAATAATCCCATTAATCAATTTTATCGCTTTGGGTGAAGCGAGTCAGACTCAGACGAGCTGCTGTGGTCCCAAATGACGCATGCACAGTGAAGGCAGGCGGTCAGATATTTAGGGGGGGGACCGTTCGGTCTGCGACACTGGATCACCTCCAAAATTTGGTGGAGTCTTCCATGCCCTAATATCTATCTGTGGTCAAACGTTCGTCAAAATCTGTGCAGTAGTTTTGACATAATCCTGCTCGTTGACAGACAAAAAAATAAGTAAATCAACGCAGATTTTATTACATCCTTGGTGGACATAATAAAATAAATTAATACAATTATTAAGAAGTATCTTGGATTGAAGGTGTGTTCTTCTTAATGTATGGCAGAGTTGTTAAAGTGACAAGCTTAAACACTGGCTTGATTTCAGTGTTAGTTATATGAAAATTTGTACATACAAGAATCACAATATACAGTAGTGTTCAGAATAATAGTAGTGCTCTGTGACTAAAAAGATTAATCCAGGTTTTGAGTATATTTCTTATTGTTACATTAGGAAACAAGGTACCAGTACATTCAGTAGAGTCTCACAAATCCAACAAGACTAAGCATTCATGATATGCACACTCTTAAGGCTATGAAATTGGGCAGTTAGTAAAAAAAAAGTAGAAAAGGGGGTGTTCACAATAATAGTAGTGTGGCATTCAGTCAGTGAGTTTGTCAATTTTGTGGAACAAACAGGTGTGAATCAGGTGTCCCCTATTTAAGGATGAAGCCAGCACCTGTTGAACATGCTTTTCTCTTTGAAAGCCTGAGGAAAATGGGACGTTCAAGACATTGTTCAGAAGAACAGCGTAGTTTGATTAAAAAGTTGATTGGAGAGGGGAAAACTTATACGCAGGTGCAAAAAATTATAGGCTGTTCATCTACAGTGATCTCCAATGCTTTAAAATGGACAAAAAAACCAGAGACACGTGGAAGAAAATGGAGAACAACCATTAAAATGGATAGAAGAATAACCAGAATGGCAAAGGCTCACCCATTGATCAGCTCCAGGATAATCAAAGACAGTCTGGAGTTACCTGTAAGTGCTGTGACAGTTAGAAGATGCCTGTGTGAAGCTAATTTATTTGCAAGAATCCCCGCAAAGTCCCTCTGTTAAATAAAAGACATGTGCAGAAGAGGATACAATTTGCCAAAGAACACATCAACTGGCCTAAAGAGAAATGGTGGAATACTTTGTGGACTGATGAGAGTAAAATTGTTCTTTAATGGGTCCAAGGGCCGCAGACAGTTTGTGAGACGACCCCCAAACTCTGAATTCAAGCCACAGTTCACAGTGAAGACAGTGAAGCATGGTGGTGCAAGCATCATGATATGGGCATGTTTCTCCTACTATGGTGTTGGGCCTATATATCACATACCAGGTATCATGGATCAGTTTGGATATGTCAAAATACTTGAAGAGGTCATGTTGCCTTATGCTGAAGAGGACATGCCCTTGAAATGGGTGTTTCACTAGTAAATGAGCAAAATCTTGGTTCTAAACCAACAAAATTAATGCCTCGCAGATGTGAAGAAATCATGAAAACTGTGGTTATACAACTAAATACTAGTTTAGTGATTCACAGGATTGCTAAAAAAAAGCAGTTTGAACATAATAGTTTTGAGTTTGTAGCGTCAACAGCAGATGCTACTATTATTGTGAACACCCCCTTTTGTACTTTTTTTTTTTTTTACTAATAGCCCAATTTCATAGCCTTAAGAGTGTGCATATCATGAATGCTTGGTCTTGTTGGATTTGAGAGAATCTGCTGAATCTACTGGTACCTTGTTTCCCATGTAACAATAAGAAATATACTCAAAACCTGGATTAATCTTTTTAGTTACATAGCACTACTATTATTCTGAACACTACTGTATGCCATTACTGTCCATGCTTCAAATTATACAGCAATATCAATTTTAGACCATACCACTGAGCCCCAGTACTTGTTCCTGCCCCCCCCCCCCCCCCCCCCCCCCGGACCACCATCATGTGAATTCATGATTGCTCCTGTGTTGTGGCTTGTCTGTCACATCAGTCTTTCCACCAGCGTGGAGGAGTTTCTACCCACCCTTCTTTGGTGAATCATTTGAATTCAGGCACGTTGGATGTTTTCTCCAGCAGACAATTGTTGATCTGTTCTTGGTTTGTCGGCTCATAGAACTGCAGTTATGATCACAGCTTTGTGTACGTTTGATCTCTGTGACTCTGCCGACTCAGCTATCAGTCACTGACAAGTGGCAATACGTAATCATTTCTGATACAGCTCCACTTACATTTTCTCTGTTCAGCATTGAATTGTACTTCTAGAAAAATCTGTTTGACAGGATTTTATCTTGAAATGGGGCTTGTATTTATTGTTTCAAATAATTATTTATTATTTGTGACCTGTCTCACAGTTTACTAGTTCCAGAAGTCCTCGCTTTGCTTATTTTTCGTTACAGAATCATTCAGTGCACATGGTTTGTTCAAAGATGGGCTGAAATTTGAAAACTTAACAATTTGTATTTTTACACATTTGGACTCTGAAAGTTGTTGTCGTTTAGCTTTTTAAAAAAAACCCAAAATGCTGGATCAGAGGGTTAATATTGGCACTCAGTTTTGAGTGATCAACAGTTTGTCGTTCAACTGTTGTAGAACAGCAAATAAAATTGTGTAACTATGGAGACAGGTACATCTTTGATGACTCATAATACTGCTTTTGTAGTACTGCTTCATTGCTTAGTCTGCTGTATTTTCTCAAAATGTAGGCATTTTACACCTCTCAAATTCTGAGAACAGGGTGTATGTGGCGTGTTTGTTTGTTTTTTCCTGCAACAGAATAGCGCAGTGCCAAACAAAAAGACCAGTGAAAGTTTGAGGCTGTGTGCTGTGTTGTTCCTGAAGCCCCAGATAGACTGTTTCCCCAAAGGAGGAGTTCATTGTTCTCCTCTCCCAAAACACCAATTTGGTTGCCCTGCCTAAGCAGCTGAGGTCATGCGATCACCAGTGAGTTGAAGCCTCTGGAGAACCAGCTGCTGAAACAGAAAAAAAACAGGTTCTCACTGAATTGTACAATGGTGTGTGCTGCATTTCAGCGCTTTGACAAGTGATCACGTCCTGCTCTTATGAAATAAGGGGGACCATTGAAATGGGCTCTGTCCATCCATCCGTCACATTTTAAGTGCTCTAGATTTCCCTCTTACCCATTGCATACATGATACACACCCATACTATGTTGTACACAGACACAAATGTGACATCCAGGCGTGTGACCTTGGCCCAGGTTTTCAGGGCCATCCAAGATCATGGCCGACAACAACACTCACCGCCTGACCCCAGATTGTCACTGTATCTCTCCAAATATCACTTCTACAGCTAACGTTTGTATTGAACACCTATAGTAAATCATGCATCCTGACTCCCTTGACCTGACTGCATTTGACCTTGGATCTCAAGGTCAAACATGAGTTAGTGAAAAAAGGTGCAGTTTGACCCCGAAAATGGTTACTTTCATTTTTACACACACATTTTGGTTTGAGGTAATAATTAATGACACTGAACAGTACACGTGCACTTTAATTGCAGCAGTGATTTGTACTCTTCACAATGATACGTCTCTCTCTGGCATATCATTGTATAGAAATTCATGTTTTCAGTTCCCACAATTATCTGTTATCAACTGCATGTACACATCACATGTTGTTGTTGGCAGTTTCATCGCTTGCGAGGATAGTGGGAAGGCCTTTTTTTTTTATTATTATTATTATTATTATTTATTTTCTAGAAGCCCTCTGGTGGCTGAAAAGTCCGATGCGGGATCAATCAATCAATCAATCAATTTTTTTATATAGCGCCAAATCACAACAAACAGTTGCCCCAAGGCGCTTTATATTGTAAGGCAAGGCCATACAATAATTATGTAAAACCCCAACGGTCAAAACGACCCCCTGTGAGCAAGCACTTGGCTACAGTGGGAAGGAAAAACTCCCTTTTAACAGGAAGAAACCTCCAGCAGAACCAGGCTCAGGGAGGGGCAGTCTTCTGCTGGGACTGGTTGGGGCTGAGGGAGAGAACCAGGAAAAAGACATGCTGTGGAGGGGAGCAGAGATTGATCACTAATGATTAAATGCAGAGTGGTGCATACAAAGCAAAAAGAGAAAGAAACAGTGCATCATGGGAACCCCCCAGCAGTCTACGTCTATAGCAGCATAACTAAGGGATGGTTCAGGGTCACCTGATCCAGCCCTAACTATAAGCTTTAGCAAAAAGGAAATTTTTAAGCCTAATCTTAAAAGTAGAGAGGGTGTCTGTCTCCCTGATCTGAATTGGGAGCTGGTTCCACAAGAGAGGAGCCTGAAAGCTGAAGGCTCTGCCTCCCATTCTACTCTTACAAACCCTAGGAACTACAAGTAAGTCTGAGAGCGAAGCGCTCTATTGGGGTGATATGGTACTACGAGGTCCCTAAGATAAGATGGGACCTGATTATTCAAAACCTTATAAGTAAGAAGAAGAATTTTAAATTCTATTCTAGAATTAACAGGAAGCCAATGAATGCCATGAATGTAATGCCATCCAGAGTAAGGATCTGGTTAGACACCATGTTTCTAAGATTTGTGGGGCCAAGTACAATAACTTCAGTTTTATCTGAGTTTAAAAGCAGGAAATTAGAGGTCATCCATGTCTTTATGTCTGTAAGACAATCCTGCAGTTTAGCTAATTGGTGTGTGTCCTCTGGCTTCATGGATAGATAAAGCTGTGTATCATCTGTGTAACAATAAAAATTTAAGCAATACCGTCTAATAATACTGCCTAAGGGAAGCATGTATAAAGTGAATAAAATTGGTCCTAGCACAGAACCTTGTGGAACTCCATAATTAACTTTAGTCTGTGAAGAAGACTCCCCATTTACATGAACAAATTGTAATCTATTAGACAAATATGATTCAAACCACCACAGCGCAGTGCCTTTAATACCTATGGCATGCTCTAATCTCTGTAATAAAATTTTATGGTCAGCAGTATCAAAAGCAGCACTGAGGTCTAACAGAACAAGCACAGAGATGAGTCCACTGTCCGAGGCCATAAGAAGATCATTTGTAACCTTCACTAATGCTGTTTCTGTACTATGATGAATTCTAAAACCTGACTGAAACTCTTCAAATAGACCATTCCTCTGCAGATGATCAGTTAGCTGTTTTACAACTACCCTTTCAAGAATTTTTGAGAGAAAAGGAAAGTTGGAGATTGGCCTATAATTAGCTAAGATAACTGGGTCAAGTGATGGCTTTTTAAGTAATGGTTTAATTACTGCCACCTTAAAAGCCTGTGGTACATAGCCAGCTAACAAAGATAGATTGATCATATTTAAGATCGAAGCATTAAATAATGGTAGGGCTTCCTTGAGCAGCCTGGTAGGAATGGGGTCTAATAAACATGTTGATGGTTTGGATGAAGTAACTAATGAAAATAACTCAGACAGAACAATCGGAGAGAAAGAGTCTAACCAAATACCGGCATCACTGAAAGCAGCCAAAGATAACAATACGTCTTTGGGATGGTTATGAGTAATTTTTTCTCTAATAGTTAAAATTTTGTTAGCAAAGAAAGTCATGAAGTCATTACTAGTTAAAGTTAATGGAATACTCAGCTCAATAGAGCTCTGACTCTTTGTCAGCCTGGCTACAGTGCTGAAAAGAAACCTGGGGTTGTTCTTATTTTATTCAATTAGTGATGAGTAGAAAGATGTCCTAGCTTTACGGAGGGCTTTTTTATAGATCAACAGACTCTTTTTCCAGGCTAAGTGAAGATCTTCTAAATTAGTGAGACGCCATTTCCTCTCCAACTTACGGGTTATCTGCTTTAAGCTACGAGTTTGTGAGTTATACCACAGAGTCAGGCACTTCTGATTTAAAGCTCTCTTTTTTAGAGGAGCAACAGCATCCAAAGTTGTCTTCAATGAGGATGTAAAACTATTGACAAGATACTCTATCTCACTTACAGAGTTTAGGTAGCTACTCTGCACTGTGTTGGTATATGGCATTAGAGAACATAAAGAAGGAATCATATCCTTAAACCTAGTTACAGCGCTTTCTGAAAGACTTCTAGTGTAATGAAACTTATTCCTCACTGCTGGGTAGTCCATCAGAGTAAATGTAAATGTTATTAAGAAATGATCAGACAGAAGGGAGTTTTCAGGGAATACTGTTAAGTCTTCTATTTCCATACCATAAGTCAGAACAAGATCTAAGATATGATTAAAGTGGTGGGTGGACTCATTTACTTTTTGAGCAAAGCCAATAGAGTCTAATAATAGATTAAATGCAGTGTTGAGGCTGTCATTCTCAGCATCTGTGTGGATGTTAAAATCGCCCACTATAATTATCTTATCTGAGCTAAGCACTAAGTCAGACAAAAGGTCTGAAAATTCACAGAGAAACTCACAGTAACGACCAGGTGGACGATAGATAATAACAAATAAAACTGGTTTTTGGGACTTCCAATTTGGATGGACAAGACTAAGAGTCAAGCTTTCAAATGAATTAAAGCTCTGTCTGGGTTTTTGATTAATTAATAAGCTGGAATGGAAGATTGCTGCTAATCCTCCGCCCCGGCCCGTGCTATGAGCATTCTGACAGTTAGTGTGACTCGGGGTTGTTGACTCATTTAAACTAACATATTCATCCTGCTGTAACCAGGTTTCTGTAAGGCAGAATAAATCAATATGTTGATCAATTATTATATCATTTACCAACAGGGACTTAGAAGAGAGAGACCTAATGTTTAATAGACCACATTTAACTGTTTTAGTCTGTGGTGCAGTTGAAGGTGCTATATTATTTTTTCTTTTGAATTTTTATGCTTAAATAGATTTTTGCTGGTTATTGGTAGTCTGGGAGCAGGCACCGTCTCTACGGGGATGGGGTAATGAGGGGATG